>NC_091432.1:175308453-175501295 GCF_964237555.1 Oryctolagus cuniculus | reverse complement strand
GATAACTGAACTAGATTAATAGCTAAAAATATGCTTATTTATGTCAAATAGATCTATTTATTTACAAATTTCCCCATTGAGTTATATAATTGCAAAATATATATAAACTAGTGTTTCTTTTGTTTCAGTACAAGTAACAAAAAGATCTGACATAACCTTCATATTTTGAGTCTCCTAAAAGTAACACATGTAGCTTATTATATAGGGTGTCTTACAAGACACCACAGTTTACTTCCATCTTCTAACTTGTGACACAGCCAGAACTAAAATCAGAAAATTGTCTAAATGCCAACAAATACATTAAAAGCTTCATCTGCATTTAACACCAATTTTTGTCTTCTGTTATATTACCAAATAGTAGGTATGACCCTGTGTAATAGGTCAATGTAAGAAGATAGAGAAAAATGAAAGTTAATTAAGAAACAAATCTGTTATATGTAAAATAAATTACAGCTGAGAAACTTTGATGGACTTGGTCCTAAAATTCAGAGCAAAGACATTTTTCTAGAGATCTGAACATACTTCCCATGATACTCTTAATGGCCCGAGGCAGAGATCTAGTTATAGGCAATTATGAGCAACCTAGATGAAGCTAACAATGTCTTACATCTTAGTTGGATTACTAATTTTAGGAAAAGATAATTTATTTTTTCTACCTTCCTGAAAGTTTTGGAAGTATATATTTTATAGGTTATATATTAAAGGCAGTGGGAAAGTGTTCAGATAATTTTAAGCTAAATATTTTATAAATTTATTGTGAGTATGCAGTTATAGATATTTACTTGAAATTCTGTTTGTCATGAAAATTATTTCATGAAAACCATATTTTCCATGGAAAACAAATTTTGTATGAAATGAGTCATTATTCAAATATTTCCCTTCTATTATATCCATTTGTTGTATTTTATAAACACGCTTCCAAAGATTTGGTAATCAAAATCTTCTTATTGTGATTGTAATCGAGTTAAAAAATTCATTCAACCATAAAGAATCTCCCAAAAGTAGCAATGATGCTTAAGATGAGTTTGTTTAAGCAAACACAGAATATAGTTTCTTATAAATTTATGTCATATATGTTATACTAAGCCAACAGGTAATTATAAACATTAATTTTGTAGAATTTGGTAAAACCCTGGATTGACTATTATGCAGACTTAAGTATTACTGAAATTTGGTATTTGTCTTTAAATTTCCATTGCTTAATTTTAGCATGTCTTGCTAATTCTACTAGTTTTATGCACTCATTAAGCAATATCTCAGGGCATAGTTAAATGTGAAAAGCAGTGAATATTAAATGATACTGGGTTTTGATTTTCTTAGTCTGATTTCTTAATACATATAATTAGGTTATCATTTTGATCTCTTGAATAAAGTTAATAGCAATGTATCAATGCTGGCTTATTAGTTTTGACAAAGGTAGCAAAGTAATGTTTGATAACATTAGGAAAAAGTGGTTGAAGGACATATGGAAATTTTTCAAATTATCTTTGCAATTTTTCTGTAGATCTATGATTATTCCCAATAAAATGCTAATTTTAAAAAAAATTATTTATTCATATTTGAAAGGCTTAGAGACAGAGGCATACAGACAAATCATAGAGACAGAGACATACAAAGAGAGATCTCTGCCAGTTCACTTCCAAATGCCCCATACAGACAGGAATGGCCCAAGCCTAAGCCAGGAGACCAGAGCTCAGTCTGGGTATCCACATGGGTGGTAGGGCCCTAGGTCACAAGCACCTACTGGCTCCCAAGGCATGCATTAGCAGAAAGCTGGAACTGGAAGTGCAGTCAAAACTCAAACCCAGTTATTTCAATATAGAATTTGGGCATCTTAGCCATTGCACCAATTATCTGCCACAAAATATTTATTGTAAAGAGCTACCTTATAAACTATGTAATCTACTCATGTATCAATTGGCCCTCTATGTGGATGTTCTGCTTCTGTAGATTCAACCACCTATGGATCAAAAATTTTCAGTACTGACTGAACACATACAGAATCTTCCATTGTCATCATTCCATAAACAATAAAGTACAGCAACTATTCACATAGCCTTTACACTGTATTAGGTATTATAAGTAATCAAGACATGATTTAAAGGATCAACATAAGTTAAATGAAAATACTCTGCATCTTTATTTAAGAAACTTGGGCATCTGCAGCTTGTAGTATTCTGGATGGTCCTAAAATCAATCTCCCATGAAAATTGAAGGGCACCTGTATTTACCTATAGAAATATAACTAACAGGAAGCCTGAATACAGTATGATACAAGAGGTACTGGTATGGACCAAGAGAATGCCTCAGGGCCAAAACACAAGAGTTATTAAAAATAAAAGTAAATATAAGATGATGGCCTGATCCTTTTCTTCAGGACTCTAATGGGTTTGTTTATCCTCAGAAGGATTATTATTTATAAACATATATCTTAAATGCTATACATATATTGTTTATCATTCTCTAATATATTACTAACATATTTCTTTCTTCTCTGTTTTTCAGATGAGAAAACAGCAGCTTAGGAAAGTTGAGAAACTTTTTAGAGTCATATTTTTTATGTGGCAGAATCAGACTTTAAAGCAAAATAGTTTATTTCCCAAATTTTATCTCTCACAAGTATTGCTTTGAATCTTACATATCACAGTCTAACACAACAAGACTGGGTATAGAAAGAGTGCTGTATTTTAATCACAAAATATATCAGCTTTGCTGCAAAGAGCAGCAAAGTCTTTGTTTCTCTGAGTAAAAGGACATAATAATATATGTGTTGGGACAGGTAAGCTTACATAAAAATATAATTAAATAAAATAAATAAATAAAAAGTAATAATCTTAAAGTAGATGAAAAATTCTGCAAGTAACACTTTATTTATACCCATCTTAATATTTGTAGACTGAATTTTTTCTTAATATTTTATTTTATTTATTCAAGAGGTAGAGTTACAGACAGAGAGAGGGAGGGATAGGGAGAAATGTTTTCTATCTGCTGGTTCACTCCCCAGATGGCCACAACAGCCAGAGCTGAGCCATTCTGAAGCCAGGAACCAGAAGCTTCTTCCAGGCCTCCCATGCAGGTAAGGGGTACCAACCACTTAGGACATCTTCTACTGCATTTCCAGGCTATAGAGAGAGCTGGATCAGAAAAGGAGTAGCAGGGACTTGAACCAGTACCCATATAGGTTGCCAGTGCTACAGGCAAAGGCTTAGCCTACTACATCACAGTGCTGGCCTGGACTGGAATGCATTTTACACAATGCCTTCACTATTATCAATCAAAGGTAACAATATCCAATCACTGTTGTGAATGTTCTTATAAATAAAAATTTAAGACTTTGAAGAAAGAGGAAAAGCTGTATTAATTATCAAGTCCTAGAACCTGACCACCAGTTAGAGAATCTTACTACACACATACTGCCATCATTTTTCTGCATACAGGTGTTTTTTAAAGGAAAAGTTTGGTGCAAATCTTAAAGAGCAAAATGTACTTAACTCTTCCTTCTTTGGCTGAAAATTGTGGAGTGGTTAAAATGCAATAGTCCAACAAAGCCATTCACAATATAAGTCAAAAATGAATGTTAAAATTAAGTGAAACTGATCTTATTTCTAAGATTTCATGATGAAAATTACATTTTGTGATATGGTTGCCTTATGGTAGGATAACATGCTAAGTTTAATGCATTTGCCTACATGAGTCAAGCAATGCATTATTAAAGGAAAAATGAATAATTACTTATTGTTACCAGTCAGTAATAGCACATACTCAAAGATCCTTAAATGAATGATACTGCTGAGTTGTGTGAATTATTTCTTAACATTACTGCACTTTTGAAGCAAAGAAATAGCTTTGAAGAGAATGAGAATTAAGCAGAAGGAAGAGTACTTGACAGAAAATTAAGAATTAAGCTGTTCAGAAATGCACAGATTGGCAGAATCATATGACCCAGTAGTAATCAACTTTGTAGTGCATGTTATACACTCATAGTTGATGTTAAGATAATATTGTAGGAAAAAGGACTGATTCCCACTTCCCATTTTTTTAAGTCTCATGATTGTCATTTATAAAATAGTTAATATAAAATCTATATGATGAAGGTCACGAAGTTAGGTTAAGTTAAGGGAAAAGAATTGTAGAAGCATCTGTACTTTTTCAGTAAAATTATTAAGGAATATTACTTTCTTTAGTGATCATTTGTGGCAAATGATATTGAATACTGTAATTGTCAAATTGGATTACATATTATTAAACTGTATTCTTAGTTGTGCTAAGCTTAGATTAATGGCTGGAATTCCACAGGCATTAATTCAGCCCAAAGTCATCTGTTAGGTCAGTCATGTGTTTTCACCTCATGGAGAAGCTTAAATTCAATGGAAGCAATAAGGAAAAATGTAAGGCTTAGGCATATTAAGTCCAAAACAATGTTTTTATTTTAGGGCAGAATATTTTGTAGTTGAGAACTCAGATAACATGGACTCTGGTAAGCTGTGCTATTAATTTTTTAACTGAGCTTTCAAAACTCAACATAAATGTGGAAATACTGAAGTAAAACCAGTTAACAATAATTTGACTTTCATTCAATGAAATTATCTCTTGATAAATTGAGATAAAAGTTGAAAATATTCCTTTTATTGATATTCTGCTCGTTTTAGCAAGTGACCTTGTAAGATTTTCCTATAGAGACATTTCTAAGTACATATGTATGAGGCATCAAAGTCAAAATAATCATAGATATTTTTGCTTGGAATGGAATTGAGCATTGCATTTATTGTGTAGGTGAAGTTATTATGCTCATTTCCAAAGATTAAGCCTGCACTGCAATATTGGCAAAAGGTAAAGTTTCAGTTATTTCCACATTTCTCAGTATTTCTATATGATCAGCATCCTGTTACTTACTTAGCATGTGCTATGTGCAAGATGTGAATCCAGGACAGATACTTTGTCAAAGATGGTTGGTTTATCCATTATATTTCAAAGAGTTAATTACACATACAATATATGATATCATGTGTGTGCAGACACACTCATACTATATATATCATAATGAACAAATAGTCTCTCTTTTTATGTTTTATGCTGGGTTTTGAAATGATGAAGAAAAGAAGAAAATATAAAGCTCTACATGTATATCAATACTATCAACACTTTTTTAAACTTCTATTACTAGATTCATAACCTAAGGTATATGGATAGAAATAATTTTATTAGCAAAAGAAGTTAAGAAGTCATAGCTCTACATTAACAAAAATGTCATCATTTACTGAATGAATAACTAAACTTCTTATTAACTGCTTGAAAAATCTAACATATGGCTAATGTATGGGATAAGATATTTATGTATATTTAATGTATGGATTTATAATGTTTCCATATGTTTCTATTATATGACATATACTAGTTATAAAAAGTATAATATATATGAAATAATCTATGTATGTTAAATAAAATATATATACATATATCGGTATTATTTTTGGAATGCCTGCCTTATCAATTGTCTCAATTAGAGCATAGAACTGAATCATATTTGATATGCATGTGAAACAGATGTTGAACTATTTCATGTTTCTGAGACTTTGCTTTACTTGGAGAAGCCATATAGCTTTTTTGTTGCATCCTGAATAAGGTGAGGTTACAGTTTGGGGGATGATATTTTTTCTTCCCCTTTTCATCATGATATTATGTGCAAAATGGAAGGATGCCTGAATATATGCTTTTTTGTTCAACAAAATCATTTATTTTTATTTGAAAGGCAAAGTTCCAGAGAGAGAGAGAGAGAAATTGAGAGAAAGGGATTTTGCATCTGTTGGCCAGGCTCCTCAAATGCTTGCGAGTGTCAGGATTAGTGCAGGTTGAAGGCAGGAGCCCTAAACTCCCTTTGTGTCTCCCATGTGGGTGGCAGGGACCCAAATATTAAGCCATCACCTCTGCCTGTCAGAGTGTGCATTTTTAGGAAGCTGGAGAAGGAATAGAATGGGATTTCAAAACCAAGCAGTCAAATATGGGATGCTGGGATGCAGAAGTCTTAACCCCTGAGCCAAATGCTTGTCCCTATGTGTTCTTTTTAAAGATTTGTTATTTAATTTTTTGAAAGGCACAGCTACAGAGAGAGAGGAAAGGACACGCAGAGAGAGATATCTTCCATCTGCTGTTTCACTCCCCAAGTGGCCTCAAAGGCCAGGGCTAGGCCAGACTGAAGCTAGGAGCTAGGAGCTTCATCCTGATCTTCTATGTGGGTGCAGGGGCCCAAACTATTGGACCATCTTTGGATGCTTTCTCAGGGGTATTAGCAGGGAGCTGGAATGGAAGTGGAACAGTCTGGAATTGTACTGGCGCCCACAGAGGATGCCAGCAATCGCAGGCAGTGCTTTACCCCACTATGCTATGATGCCAGCCCCCTATGTATCCTTTTAACTATAACTGCATATATAGGCAAATTTCAGACACTCAGTTAATTACCATAACTGGTGATTTTCTACTTATGTGAAGGCTAAACTGGGTGTTCCTAAATGGAGTTCTTCTGTAAGTGAAAGAACCCATAATTATTCCAGTTTGTAAATTTTCAATTTTTAACACCTTACTTTTAAAATTAACATGCATTTTTTATCAAGACAGTAAAGAAGGAGTACAGAATGCTAATTGATGGGAGGTTTTTAATAGTGTAAACCTGAAAATTTCTTACATCACTTCCTACAAAATCCCATTAGCTAGCATGTATTTATTTCGCTCTACCCTATTAAAATGGAAGTTGGAAAATGTACTCCAGCTATGTGCCTAGGAAAAAGAAGAACTATGCTTGGTCATAAGTTGGTAGTGTCTATTCCTCTACAATCCATTGACTATTTTAAAAGGTTCAAAATAAACAGTGTAATAATTATAAATAAATGGGAATTGATATTGCAGATGGAAGATTAACCATATTTGTGACGAGATCTCAGTAATGAATCTGTTGTCTTTCCTGATCCCCTTTTCTCTGATCTAGGCTCAAATCGCTCATTAGAGGTGGTTCTTAATGAATGGATATATGTAATTGGTAAAATTCCTCATGTACTAGTCAATGTCTCAGCCATAAAGGAAGAATGCCCACTGCCCCTTTCCTCAATGAGCTTATATCTATCTTGGAAGGTAGAATCAAGATTCCCAAAACAGGTTTGCTGAAATGACTGATAATGACTACAAAGGAAATGGAATTTCAGGAAAAATATCTTTGTGGATTGATGAATAATCAGTGTCTCTCTTAGTCTACAGTGTTAACAAAAGGGTTATTAAAGGTTGGAGATGGCACAGCTGCCAAGATCATACCCCATCTTGTGTTGTGCCTTATTGTGTAATTACAATGAGTGTCATGCATTTGTACCACCAGCAAGGAAAACATGGTGCACACCATGAATGGTACCATGAATAGTACCTCAACAAAGGAAGGGCCTCAGGGGCCCATTAAATAAGTGGTATCTGACTAAAACCATGTAAAACACAAGCCTTGACTGTCTAAAGAATTTAAGGAATTTCATGGGCTTGAGAAATAAGGAGCATTTCCAACACTGGGAAATCAATTATCTCAATATTCCTCCACTAAGCTGTAAACCCAGTATTCTGTGTTACTATTTCTTAGTGTTGGCAAAATCACATTTCCTATCTAGTAACACTGCTGGTCCCTGATCATAAACAATGCAGTGACAAGCAATACAAGACTTAAAAGGTTGTGGTTTTTCCATTAGACTGTTAGCCAGATTCCTGTAAATTTAAAGTAAATTTAAATTTACTAAAATCCAGTAAAATCGGCAATACTGGAAATTAAATACTGCTTATCAAAAAGAATTACTGGAGTTTTGAATTCAACTCTTTCAACTTATTGCCTATTTGGATGACAATTGTCATTTTTTTGGTTTATTCTGGGTATTTATAGAAAGTATGCTCTCTACTACAGGATATCAGAAAAAAACTGAAGCCAGAAAAAATATATTGATATGGATAATGTCAGAAAAACATTCAAATAGGGAAGAAGTACATCAGGCGAACTTATTGATAAAACTTAAATGGTATATCCAACAATGGGGAAAGATGTGAGAAGGAAGCTTATTGCTTTTGGGAGCGGGTTTGATTACCCAACAAATGGCAGGCTTCCATGGATTTTCCTGACTCCATAATTTTGGTCATAAAAATAACTTCTTGCAAAAGAGAACTAAATTCTTAATAACCAATTTTTAAAATTTTAATTCAAATTTTAATTGGATCATTTTATAGCTGATGTAGAAGTATAAAAACCTTGTTTTGTAAGAATGATCAATGCTGAAACATTCAGAAATGATGTCTTTCAAATTCTACAAGAGATAGAAATTTTTAAAAACTCTTCATCTCAAAAATTAAATTAAACCTTGAGATATACAGATGGAGAAGTGATACTGTGGGCAGATTTATCATAATCAGTGTCAAATTTCCAATAAAATGAGATAAAAATGCCATATGTAGTAATGATGTGAGGAAGATCAAAACAGTTTGGCTATACTTCAAATAACTTTTCTTTTGTAAAATTGAATCTACTCTTTATAATTTCTGCAAGTTATAAAAGGGTAAATTTTAAATTCCAAAATTAGGGGATCCAGAGAGATTTGTCAAAAGCATTACCAAAATTGAAGAATTTTTTATGCAAGTATAATTACTGCTATTGTTTTTTGCAGTAAGTTTCATTACTTCTCCTTTCTGAATGTCTCACTCCCCCCTTTTCTCTGTGCATGTGCACATACACACACATACACCCATGCACACACAAATATACAAACACCTGATAGTCCTTACCCTGAAACTTGTAATGCCTTAGGGGTGTTATTAATGTAAGTCAAATTTAGGTAAGAAGTCAGAGTTTTTAGTCACATTAAGTATTTCCCTTTACTCGTTAGACAACTTGCAGAAGATGTGCAATGATGGAGACTTCCCTGTCCCTTTCATTTCTTTATCAGAGCCCAAATTACCTTCTGCCTACCCTACGCCATCTCTTCATCCAACAAGGAGTCTAGCCATCAGCAGTTAAACAGTCAGAGAAAGGAATGAAGAAGTCGGTCATGCTGAAGCACTCACAGAAGGATTAAGGCCAGCAGGGAATGGGGAGGGTTGAGGTCAGGAGGATGAGGGTTCATGTAACTGTGCTCAGGAGCAACTTGGTGGGCTAGAGGAGGCACTTCCAATAACAATCACCCTT
Source organism: Oryctolagus cuniculus (assembly GCF_964237555.1). NCBI lineage: Eukaryota > Metazoa > Chordata > Mammalia > Lagomorpha > Leporidae > Oryctolagus > Oryctolagus cuniculus. Next base: position 175,492,102 of record NC_091432.1, on the reverse strand, counting down.
TGGATTCTGCACTGAGAAATATTAAAATTTAAGTTAGGCTAATCCTTAATATAAATTCTGTCTGCAACTGAGTGAATTTTATAAGTTACAGCTTTTATTTGGGGATGTTATACCTCCCTGCCTATTCACACTAGAGTTACAGCAGAGAGTTGCAGAAAATATTAGGAATATAAAAGCATTTCTGCACTTGATTCTTCCCTTGGGATGTTCATCATGAAGCAGTGGTTAGGAAGTACTAGTCCTCATGCATAAATGAATAACCACAGAGAAAAGCGAAAGAAAAATAAAAGTCTTGGTTTTCTCATGGGCCCCATTGGGAAAGTGAAGCAGTTAGTAGAATCCTGGCATGCTCTTCATTATCAATGTTGTCATGTTCCATCTTCCCAATGCATCACTCTCAGCATAGAGACATTCTCAAGATCTATAAAAAGATGTGCTAATGTCAATGCTGATTTCTTATCTTCGGAAAATATTTTTAAAGATTTATTTATTTTTTTTTTATTTGAAATGCCGAGTTACAGGGTAAGAGGGAGAGACAGAGAGAGATCTTCCATCTGTTTGTTAATTCCCAAATGGCTGCAACAGCAGGATCTGGGCCAGACCAAGCGAGGAACCAGGAGTTTCTGCCAGATCTCTCACATGGATACAGGGGCACAAGCACTTGGATCATCCTCTCCTGCTTTCCCTAGTGAATTAACAGGAAGCTGGACTGGAAATGGAGCAGCTGGGATTCTAACAGGTGCCCATAAGGGACACAAGTGCTTCAGGTAGGGCTGGCCCATGTAAAGTTTTTTTTTTTTTTTTTTTTTTTTTTTTTTTTTTTTTTGACAAGCAGAGTGGACAGTGAGAGAGAGAGAGAGACAGAGAGAAAGGTCTTCCTTTGCCGTTGGTTCACCCTCCAATGGCCGTTGGGGCCGGTGTGCTGCGGCCAGCGCATTGCACTGATCCGAAGGCAGGAGCCAGGTGCTTCTTCTGGTCTCCCATGCAGGTGCAGGGCCCAAGTACTTGGGCCATCCTCCACTGCCCTCCCAGGCCATAGCAGAGAGCTGGCCTGGAAGAGGGGCAACCGGGACAGAATCCGGCGCCCTGACCGGGACTACAACCCGGTGTGCCAGCGCCGCAGGCAGAGGATTAGCCTAGTGAGCTGCTGAGCCAGCCTGTAAAGTTTTTTATCTTTTTATTTTTTATTTATTTATTTATTTATTTTTTTAAATAGTTGAGGCCAGCGTTGTGGCAAAGTGAGTTAAGTGGTTGATGTTGGCAACCCATGTAAATGCCTGTTCAAGTCTCAGCTGCTCCACTTCTGATAGGTATCCACACTAATGCACTGGAGAAAAGCAGCAGCAGATGGCCCAAGTGCTTGGGCCCGTGTCACTCACCTGGAAGACCCAGATAGAGTCTAGCTGGGCTCCTGGCTTAGGCCAGGCCCAGCAGTTGTGGCCATTTGAAAAATGAACCAGCAGATGGAACCTCGCTCTCTCTCTCTCTCTGTAATTGCCTTTTAAATAAACAAATATTTAAAAAATTATTAAGTGCGATTATGAAAATGCATTGACATAGACTTTAGAGGGAAAAGGACTCTTTTAACCATCTATTGATTCTGATTATTTTATGTTTGTATCTTTTTTTTTTTTTTAGAATATAGATTTTGGTTTATTTTATTTTATTTTTTTTTTAACTTTTATTTAATGAATATAAATTTCCAAAGTACGACTTATGGATTACAATGGCTTCCCCCGCATACCGTCCTTCCCACCCACAACCCTCCCCTTTCCCACTCCCTCTCCCCTTCCATTCACATCAAGATTCATTTTCGATTATCTTAATATACAGAAGATCAGCTTAGTATACATTAAGTATGGATTTCAACAGTTTGCTCCCACACAGAAACATAAAGTGAAAAATAATAGATGATTTTTTTAAATGATGATGAAATCAGAGCAGACCTATTGTCATGTTTAATCCCAGTGAGAGTCAAGTTGGGAATTGATAATTTCTTTTTTTTTTTTTTTTTTTTTTTTACAGAGGATCAGTTTAGTATGCATTAAGTAAGGATTTCAACAGTTTGCACCCCCATAGAAACACAAAGTGAAATATATTGTTTGAGTACTCGTTATAGCATTAAATCTCAATGTACAGCACATTAAGGATAGAGATCCTACACGAGGAGTAAGTGCACAGTGACTCCTGTTGTTGACTTTGCCAATTGACACTCCTGTCTATGGCATCAGTAATCTCCCTATGCTCCAGTCATGAGTTTCCAAGGCTATGGAAGCCCTCTGAGTTCTCCGACTCTTATCTTGTTTAGACAAGGTCATAGTCAAAGTGGAGGTTCTCTCCTCCCTTCAGAGAAAGGTACCTCCTTCTTTGATGACCTGTTCTTTCCACTGGGATCTCACTCGCAGAGATCTTTTGCCAGAGTGTCTTGGCTTTCCATGCCTGAAATACTCTCATGAGCTTTTCAGCCAGCTCTGAATGCCTTTAGGGCTGATTCTGAGGCCAGAGTGCTATTTAGGACATCTGCCATTCTATGAGTCTGCTGAGAATCTCACTTCCCATGTTGGATCACTCTCCCCTTTATTTACTCCATCGGTTAGCATTAGCAGGTACTAGACTTGTCTATGTGCTCCCTTTGACTCCCAGTCCCTCCACCATGACCAACTGTGAACTGAAATTGATCACCTGGAACAGTGAGATGGCATTGGTACATGCCACCTCGATGGGATTGAATTGGAATCCCCTGGTATGCTTCCAACTCCACCACTTGGGGCAAGTCAGCCTGAGCATGTCCCAAATTATACATCTCTTCCCTCTCCCATTCCCACTCCCATGTTCAACAGGGATCACATTTCAGTTAATTTTCAACACTTAAGAATAACTGTGCATCAATTACAGAACTAAACCAGTCATATTAAGTAGAACAGATAAAAAAACTACTAAGAGGGATAATGTATTAAGTTGTTCATTAACAGTCAGGGCTATGCTGATCAAGCCACCGTTTCCCATAGTGTCCACCTCACTCCAACAGGTTTCCCTATGTTTGTATCTTTTAAGGATTCACTCATAATTTTTAAAATTTTTACATTTGATTTCTGCTTATTTCATAATATCATTATTCATGGGGTTCAGGAAACTAAAATGATTTGTTCAAGTGAGCATAATAGTAAATAAGCAAGTGGGACTGAATGTGTTTTCTTAGTCCAACTTTCAGCTGGTTATCGTTGTGTCATTATATGGTTTACACAAACAGGATAACGAAAGGAAGGCATGGTACAGTATTGAAGGAGTGGAGAAGGAACTATAAAAAGTAGTATAGCAAATCACTAAGGATCTGAGAGGCTGGTTAACAGTACTCATATTTTATTTGTGAACAGCATTGATATTTTATACTAACAAGTGTTAACTTGAACTCCTTGTTTAATCCTGTTTTTTTATTTATTTATTTTTTGACAGGCGGAGTGGACAGTGAGAGAGAGAAACAGAGAGAAAGGTCTTCCTTTGCCATTGGTTCACCCTCCAATGGCCGCTGCGGCCGGTGCACCACGCTGATCCGAAGCCAGAAGCTAGGTACGTATCCTGGTCTCCCATGGGGTGCAGGGCACAAGCACTTGGGCCATCCTCCACTGCACTCCCTGGCCACAGCAGAGAGCTGGCCTGGAAGAGGGGCAACCGGGACAGAATCCGGCGCCCCGACCGGGACTAGAACCGGGTGTGCCGGCGCCAAAGGCGGAGGATTAGCCTAGTGAGCCTCGGCGCAGGCTTAATCCTGTTTTAATATTGTGGTTGCTGTTTGATTTATTTTTTAGTTACTGGTCACTATTAAATTTTTTCCTATATTTTGACATATCTCTGCTAGTGGATTATTTTCTTTGCAGGATTATAAGTAGGTCAATAAAAATACAGTTCTATATTCTTTCAGAAGTTCCTGACAATTTTTCTTCCAACTTACATGAAAGGGTTAGGCAAACAAAATAGGAACCTGATGAGAGAGAGAATTAAGCTCAGATACTAATCAGTAGGAAAGATCAAATGAGAAGTGAGCAAAACATTTCTTTTGAACCCATGATGCACAGTCTTCCAGGTACAAAATAATTTATGTTTTCTATTAATGGAAGCTGCATATTAAGTATTCCTATCATTATTTTCGTCCTCAAATTATAAGAAAACTATGTCCTTACGACATCAGGCATTGCCATCGCCATCATTACAGCTTACTGTTTTTTGAAACTAAGATTTTATCTGGCTAATGAATTAGGAATTGGGAAACTTGGTCTAAAATTTATCAAAGCTATTGAGCGTTCCATTTCATAGTTACACATTTTCTGCAGAGATCTCATTTTTTTTTTCAGAATAAAGTGCTACATAAACAACAACAAAACAGGACAAAAAAGAGGGAGACAATTAGCCCCCCTGCACTTCCAGTTCCATCTTTTGAAGAGTAATTTGTAGCCTGAGATATTTTTAGAGAAACTCTGATGACTTGTCATATATTGTGCTTTTTTCCCAAGTATGCTTAGGTTTTAAAAATCATACATTCTTTCTTAAAGTATTTGTTTGCTTTTCCTTGTTCAAAATAATTATCCCTTTTTATTTTTTTCTCTTTTTCTATATTTTTCTTTTTTAAATGAAATACAAGCATTGACTTTACTTTTCCCCCTTTTCAATGAAGAACAACAATGACAATCATAGTGTAGAGTAAATTTTAGTAATTATAAGGAAGTGGATTAAGTTTGGCAAAGAAGAAAACCTTTAACAAATGAATCCATGACATTGGAAGAATTCAAACAAACCTAGAAGAGATTTACATTAGTAAAAGTTTTTGACTGCTGACTACTTATCTAATTTGTAGATTATATTATTGCATTTATCTATCATGATAAATATTATGGTCAAGTCTTATAGTGCTTATCCATATCAGGTTCTTTTCTCTTTTTAGGTACATGGGGATTATACAATTCCTCTTCCCTTGTTGTGAAGCATGGCTCTGTAGGGTGTTTTCTGAATGGGTTGTATGCAAAAGTAAAGAATCTCATTTCCAAGCTGGAGTATTTCATGGCACATTTTTATGTCTTTGTCATGGGGATTGTACACTGTTGAAACGAGCCACAAGATTCAGTCAGTTTCGATTAGCAGGTTAGTTCATAGAATATCAATTGCTGCTGTACATAGGAGCAATTATGTTACCATTAGAATACTGGGATTTGGACATTGTTAGCATAGTGTGTACTTAATTTTATCTTAACTAGTGATGTGACTTTACATTCAAAATATCTTTAGGATAATTTCAGATATGACATCTCTGCAAAGGATAACAGTAATATCTCAGTTAATAAACTCTAGAGTCATGAAAACTTTGACAAAGTGGTGAAGTAGGAACTACCAGAAATGTGTCTCCACACATAGATAAAAATACACTGGCATCTTCCTGAAGTAATTATTTTGGAGCTCTGGAGTCTGTTAATAACGTGTATGTTCTGGGAGGAGGATGTTGAATGGAAGTTGCAGTTATTTTTGTTGATTTCAGTTTTTAGCACAATAGAAACTACTCATCCTCCACACCATGGCCCTGTGATAGATCCCAGTGCACATCCTTCTAGATCAGCTTACACACAGCTTGTGGAACTGAGAGTGAGCAAAAAGCACCCTGTCCTTCAAATACTCGGGCTCTTTGCTTTGATCACTGATTGCTGCTCTTGATCACAGAGATAGACCGCTGCAGTGTCCGTGTTCATTGCACTTTCACCCACTGCTGCAGTCTCTTCTCCCCCTGCCTGAAGTGAATGCCAAGAAACTAAAGTTAACAGCACCTTCCCCTTCATCTTTTTCCCCTCCTTTTTGGAGCCAGTTATTGATTACTCAGACATTTATAGCAACTACAAATATGGAGAAATTAGAACATCATCATTTATGCTCAATGGAAGTGACTCTGCAAAGGCCTAAGAAGATTTTATACTTATACGTGGTTGATACTCAGTGTAGGAAAAGCCTACAAAAAATAAACTAAAATAAAAAGCAGCACATTCAAGGAGAGGGAGTATTTGATTTCCAGAGTTATTACATTAGTAGATTCTAATGTCTAATTTTCAACACTAACAAAATTGCAGGGTACAGAAAGAAAAAGGAAAGTAAAGTCCATTCAAAGGAAAAAAATAAATTGATAGAAATGAAAAAGACTGGATCACAGTTATATCAAAAAATGCTTAAACACTTCTTCTTCTTCTTTTTATTTTTTATTTTTTTGACAGGCAGAGTGGACAGTGAGAGAGAGAGACAGAGAGAAAGGTCTTCCTTTTGCCGTTGGTTCACCCTCCAATGGCCGCCGTGGCCGGCGCACTGCCAGCGCAACGCGCTGATCCGAAGCCAGGAGCCAGGTGCTTCTCCTGGTCTCACAACACTTCTTTTAAAGATGTTCCTAGAACCAAAGGAAGATGCGGAGAAAGTAAAATAAATAAATAAATAAATAAAGGATTTGAAAATTAAAATACTAAAATAAAAATTTGCTGGAGGGATTCAGTGGCAAAAATGGACAGATGAAATAATTAATGAGCTTGAGGGGCTGGAGTTATGGCACAGTAGGTCAATCCTCCACCTGCAGCGCCGGCATCCCACATGGGCACGAGTTTTAGTCTCAGTTGCTCCACTTCTGGTCCAGCTCTCTGCTATGGCTTGAGAAAAGCAGTGGAAGATGTCCCCAATCCTTGGGCCTCTGCACCCACATGGGAGACTCAGAAGAATCTCGTGGCTCCTGGCTTCAGATCAACCCAGCTCTGGCTGTTGCAACCATTTGGGGAGTGAATCAGGGGATGGAAGATCTCTCTGTCTGTCTCTCAATCTGTCTGCAACTCTTCCTCTCAAATAAATAATAAAATCTTTTTTGAAAAGAATTAATTAGTTTGAAAATAAGTGAAACAGAAATTTTTGTCTAAAAACATGTTGTATGGCCGGCGCTGCAGCTCACTAGGCTAATCCTCCGCCTGTGGCATCAGAACCCCAGGTTCTAGTCCCGGTTGGGGCACCGGTTCTGTCCCGGTTGCTCCTCTTCCAGTTCAGCTCTCTGCTGTGGCCTATGAAGGCAGTGGAGGATGGCCCAAGTCCTTGGGCCCTGTACCCACATGGGAGACCAGGAGAAGCACCTGGCTCCTGGCTTCGGATCGGCGCAGTGCACCAGCCGTGGCGGCCATTTGGGGGATGAGCCAATGGAAGGAAGGCCTTTCTCTCTGTCTCTCTCTCTCACTGTCTAACTCTGCCTGTCAAAAACAAATAAAAAAATAAATAAAAATACGGTGTAACAGGTTGAAGAAAAATGAACAGAGCCCAAGAGACCTGTGTGACACCAAGAGCAGATAAAAATATATATTGTAGGCATTACAGAACAAGAAATAATGAAAGGAACAGATAGAATATTTTAAGAAATAATGGCTGAACACTTTCCTTATTTAATTAATGACATAAACATCAATAGTCAACAAACTCAAAAACACTAAATAGGGTAAATTCAAATAGATCCACACTGAGACACATTTTAATCAAAATGTAGAAAGCCAAAGACAAGCAGAGAATTTTGAAAACTATAAGAGCAAAGTGATTCTTCACACACAAATGATTTTGGTGGGGTTATCAGCAGGTAGTTGACAATAGAGAGCCGAGGTGATTATAATGATATCAGACAAAAGAAACTTTAAATCAAAAAGGATTGTAAGAGACAAACAGAGATATGTTATATGAGTAAATGGTTTAATACTGTGAAGGGATATAACAATTATAGACATACATACAAATAATAATAGATCAATAAACTATATGAAGTATATTTGACATAATTAAAGGCAAGAAAAAATAAAACCTGAAGAAACTAAACCAAAGTTAGTAGAAAGATGCAAACAATAAAGATTAAGATACACATTTTAAATAAGAGAAAAATAAATAAAAAAACTTCATGAAATAAAAACTTAATCTTTCAATCAACAAAATTAAAATTAAATCTTCAGCAAGATGAACCAAGAAAAAAAGAGACAGGACTCAAATTACAAAAAACAGAAAGGAAAGTGAGACATTACTACAGATTCTACAGAATAGAAAGGATTGTAAGAGAGTACTATGACCAACTGTTTGCCAACAGATTGGATAATCTAGATGAAATGGACAAATTTATAAATACACAAAACTTACCAAGACTAAAACATGTAGAAACAGAAAATGTGAATAAACCTATTAGTAAAGACATAGAATTAATAACTTAGAAATTTACCACTAAAGAAAAGCCTCAAACTAAATTATTTTATCGGTAAATTTGGCCAAAAGTTTTAACTTGAACCAATAATAATTCTTCTTAAATGTTTCCAAAAATCTTAAGAGGAGGAGATACTTGTAAATCACTCTGTGAGTTCAGTGTGATTCCTGACCCTCATAAAGTGGATGAAAATAGTTATATATAAACTGCACATTTGACAATGGTTTAATAACCAAGATATTTATAGAGATCCTTAAACTCAACAATAATGAAAAACAACCCAATTAAGAAGTAGGTAAAGGACTTGAATATATATTTCTCCAAAGAAGAAACACAAATGGCCAATAAGTTCATGAAAAAATTTAATATCACCAGTCACTAGGGAAACAGAATCAAAATTACAATGAGATAATACCCATTCGGATAGACAATATTACAACACACAGTCATATAAAACTAGCACAGAACAAATACTGTCAAGGATATCAAACAATTGGAGTTTTTGTGTGTTATTGGTGGTAATGTAAAATGGTACAACTATTATGGGAAACAGTATGACAATGCTTCAAAAACTTAAAAATAGAATTAGCACATTATCTAATAATTTCACTTTGTGATTCAAAGCAACGTTTTGTTCAGTGACAGACTGTGTAGACCTGTTATCTCATAAAATTATAGTGGAGTCAAAGTTTAATGATGTAACCATCATAAAGTCATCATACAATGTAGTATTCACTTGTTCATGGCAATGTTGATATAAAAAAACTTATTGTACCCCCACTTGTATAAAAGCACAGCACTTGGATAATAATAATCATAACACCTGATAATAAGTGATCACATTATTGCATCATTATACTCCACATTTGTTATTATTTTTGAGTATACTCCTACTTATAAAAAAGTTTATTGTGAAACATGATGCTATGTTTTACCAGAAGCAGCCTCATACATCTTATGTTCACTGTATCTTTTGATTGTATTAAAGATTAAAAGGGTAATGTCAGGTGCTTACTACCTAGGTTTTTATAGGAATGTGTGTGATGTTCTCATAATGACAAAATCACTCAATGATGCATTTCTTGGGATATATCCCTGCCACTGAGTGGTGTATGACTATACTAGAGAAAACTGACAACAAGATCTTGAAGAGATATACAGTGTACTTACATTCTATAAAAGCATTACTTATAACAGCTAAAATGTGGAAGCAACCCAAGTAGTTATTAACAGATGAACAGATGAGCAAAAGGTGGTACAAAAATGCAATGGGATATATTGCAGCCTTGAAAGTTAGGCAATGAACTTTGATTACATTATTCCATGTGAAATGAGTAAATCACAAAAAACCAAATGCTATAATAAGTTCTACTTATATGAATTACTGAGAGTAACCAAAATCATGGGGATAGGAGGAAGAATGATGGTTCCCAGAGGCTGATGTTGAGGGAAGAATAAGTAGTTTAAGTTTATAAGATAAAAAGAGTTCTGAAGATGGAGAGTGGTATTGGCTGGACAAGAATATGAATGTGCTTAAATGTCACTGAACAGTATATCTAAAATGGTATTAGAGCAAAATTTGTCATTTTATTACATTAGAAACAATTGGAAACATAAACCCATGCAAAATATAGATGTATTCAGTCTCACTTTTCAGATATAAAATGCTCAGAAAGGTTAAATAACTAGTAAAACCGAGTTGATAATTTAAATGTGAACTTGGATAAAGTTGCCAGATTAAAAAAAGGATTTTAGATAAATTTAAATTTCATACAAGCAACTAATAATGTTATATAACTATTGTGCATGGAAACTGTACCAAAAATTTGCTTATTGATACTCAAATTTATTTGTGAGTCCTGTATTTTTAGTGCTACCTCTGGTAACTCTTAGGCACATACTTTTATAATCACATAATTACAATGGAATCTGCATTCTGAAAAGCAATGCCACTTTTTAGTTTGAAAAATACAGGGACATTGCTAGTTATCCATCCAGATTATTCTCAAAGAATGTGGATAATTTGATATGAGTAGAACTGATATACTCATTACTCCTCCACTGAAGTGCAAAGAACCAGCTGCTACAACTTGCTCTGTGTCAGCATGTGAGAACAGCAGTAAGCAAACCATAGAGTCCCTTAACCTTCCATGACCCACCTCAAAGTATGACTTTCACCAGGTGCTCACATTCATTCTTATGGATGCTGCACTGTGTCAGCTGGTTAAAAAATAGCATAATCTGCTTCTCCGTTCCATATCTAAAGCTTTAAAGGAGAAACTGAAACTTCCTTTTTGGTTATATGAAGTGGTGGGAAAGATGTAAGTTGTTTGTTTTTTCTTCAGACTAAGTGACAAATTGATTACCAAGCATTACAGAAGATGTAGATAATATAAAAATTAGGTCACCTCACCATTCTTTGTCTCCTAATTCACAGTGTTTGAAATGTGTAATTAGGAAAACTCAAAGAGCAATCCTTGTATTTGTAATTGACTTGCTGCTGAATTTTTCATGTGACTCTTAGAATAAGCTCATGCTTTCAGGCAGAAATATTTTGCATTCCTTTCTTCTTTTCTCATTGCAACTCATATGATCCTGGAATAAACCCAATGTTCTGAGACTGAGATATAGTCTTTGAGTAGTTAAGTATCTCAAGGTCTGCCAAATAGTTCGTCTTTGTTGCAGAAAAGCAATGGAGGTAGCTTTCTGTGTCTAACATTGTCATTTTAGCCAATATTAAATAACTCCATCTGTGGGTCTGGCACTGGCTAACAAAATAGGACACAAAGACATATGAGATGTGGCTCCCATTCTCAACGAGCTCAAATCATTTTAAAAATGACTTAGAATATTATTTGCTAAAAGAGATGTAAACTATAGAAATGAAAATATAGAGCATGGAATTGTCAAAGGCCTGTGTATTTTAAACTTTATTCCAGTTTCTTGCCCCCAGGAAGATAAATATTCAAAGCAGAGGCACAAATACAGTGCACAAGTGAGGGCAGAATTTATTAAAGAGAGAGAGAGAATATACATGCACCACCCTACATGGAGAAATATTTTTTGTGAGTGGGCCGGAAAGTTGCCTATCTTGGAAGAGAGGGGTTGGAGGCCACAGAAAGACCCATACACATAATGTGGAAGCCTAGGGCAAAGAAAGCAGGACCATTCCCATGTTATCAGTTTCTTTTATGAGATAGATGGTGGTGCTATAGTTGAATATATGAACAGAGCAGTGTTTAGTGTGCATGTAGTTTTCTGGGGTTTCATGGCAGCTCCACGTTGCGTTTAATTTCCATATGGCCATTATGGTATCTCCTTCTTCTTGTCAGATCAAACAGTTGTGTGATGAGAAAGCTGATGTATTGGATTGACAAGTAAGAGGGTAAAGTTACAATGCAGATTAAACTTCCTATAAAGGTATAAAAATTAAAAATAAAGAATTTAAAAATATTTCTGAAAGTTATGCACATGAGAAATTTAGTGACAGATTGATAAATGTTAACTAAAATATAATGATGTAGATTATGATTATAGTTCCTTTATAAAAAAGATATAGGGGGAGGTATTGTGGCACAGAAGATTAAGCCATAGCTTCAGACACCCACATCCCAAGTCTGGGATCAAATCCCACCTCCCCTTCAAATCTGATCTCCTGCTAATGTGTACCTTGGGAAGCAACAGATGATGGATCAAGTATTTGGGTTTTTGCCACCTCTAGGAGATCTAGATTGGAATTCTTGGATCCTGCTTTGGCCTTGCTCAGCCCTGTCAGTTGTGGGCACTTGGGAAGTGAACCAGCAGATAGATCTTTTTCTTTCTCTTTCTTTAGTTTTGCTTTTCAAATAGATTTAAAAAAAAATAAACTTAAAAGTAAAGATACATGATTCAGTTTCATTATTAATATTTGTGTTTGATTGGAAATATCCTTATCAATGCCAAGGAAAAAATAATATTTATTGAGAACCTACCATGTATTAGATTCAGTTGAAATTGGTTACAAATATCTGATTTAATTTCCCCATAATCCTATGAAAGAATATCATACCACATGAATAGACTCAAGTTTTGAAGATTTAAATAAACTAGCCATGAATAAATGTAGAAAAACAGAAAAACTTGCAGTCACATTCAGATCATTATTATGGTTCACAACTACAAATTGTAGCATGAGCCTATTTACATGTGAATAAATCAAGACTATAAGGACAAGAAAGGGATTAATTACATTGAACAAGTCAAATGCAGAAATTCCAAAGCAAGAAAACTAAAAGCATTCTACTTTTTAAAAACAGAAGAACATTCCAAGGGAAGATACACAAAAGGAAATAACTGAATGAATTCCCTAAATGCAGTTCTCATGGATGCTTGATAGCTTTTTATTGTTCATTGAGCCAAGTGATGTCAGTCATGTACGCACAAATATGTAGAAGCAACTCATGACCTGCAAGATAAAGAATGCAATATTGTCTTTTGCTCATAAGTTTGGCAGTCACCAGTTTAAACTTTGAAAATGTGGGTGTTTTTGTGAGTTCAATAGCACCATTTTCTTCTCTTTGCTAATTATGTTGGTCATGCAACAGTCAGGCACCCAGTCAGAGCCAATTTCATAAGAAGTTATTTAAGATTTGAAGGCATTCAGAAGAAAGCAAAGTCATGAAATAATTACAAATAGTTGGAGAAACAAATTATTAGTTTAAAGACAATCTGCCATCACCTCACTTTCATTTTAGATCATTAATTGTATAGTCATGTCAATTAACTTTGGGGAATAATTCATACTGATGGATAATAATTTATAAAGTATGTAGATCACATTTGTGATTTGTAAGGACTATGGAAAAATATTTTTAAAGCTGAAAAATAAATCCACTTCAAAAAGCTTCATACTGGAAGTATTACACTTTTGAGTACAGTGACAAAAATAACACAAAATGAAACAAAACACAAATATAAATGTGTTGGTATGCACAGGCAGGTGTAAAATCTGTGCTGTTTAATTATATCTAATTTGTTATCTGTTTGGCTGTACCTTAAAGAGAACTTTCTGATCCAATGTCAATAAATATTTACATAAATATATGACTATATTTATTTGTTGATTTCTTGAGACTGAGCTCCCTGTCATACAAAATAATATTTTGCATATTTTTAAATAACAATTATTGGTTTCTTTTTACAAGTAGTTTTCTTTGTGCTTGTCCATATTTGATGCGAAATTTGGCAGCCTGATAAATTTGTCCTTTATAATCCTTAGAAACTTGAAAGAAAAATTGAGATAATCTTATTCCCAATTATTTCTAATATGGAAACAGAACACATAGAACTTTGCAATTCCACCAAGTATTTTCATCTTTTTACACCTGCAAAGTATCCTTAAATTCAGAAAGTGACTTAAGACCAATGATAACATTAGTATTTTAAATTCTAGTAGGACATATAATAAAGTTGAATATTTCCAAATTTATTGCATGAAGCTCTGAAAATCCTGATCCTCAATCCTCATAAAAATAGCATATAAACACAAATATACTGATCAATCTTAAAATAAAATAGCAGCAAATAAATTCCAGAAGCATATTAAAATAAGAATATTTTAATAAATATTTTACTTCAATTATATTTATTTATTTTAGGGAAATGAGTAATGTATTTTGTCAATAGGTAAAAGTAAAAAAAAAAAAACTATGATGTTCTTAGGAAAACCTTAAGGACATTTAAGAATGTCTAATAGCTCTTTCTGCTGAAAATAAATTTTAGATGAACTAGATGTGGTTAAAATTGAAACACTCTTAAGTATTTTTTACTGAAATCAAAATGAGGCCAGCATGGCTGCTATCACCACCATTAGAAACATTGTTTTGAAGATGTACCTAATGCAATTAGAAATGAAATACAAGAGAATAAGTACTCTTTGGAAATTCTGAAGTAAGTTTATGATGCTTCTGTAGCTGTTTATGGTGACTATATCAGAAAAAAATCATGTAAGATGTTTATCTTATTCTAGGGGGCATCAAAAGTTCATAGAAAATGCATATTATAAAAAAGTATGCATGGAATTCAAAATTTCTGCAACAATATAAACTTACCTGCTGATTTGATTTTACTGTGAATTAATGTAGTACTCTCATATTATATTAATAAAAACAATGGATGGATGCAATTATTTAATACAAAAATATACATCCCTATAATTGTAGGTAAATATATGACATAAATAGGAAGGCACTTTTCCAATACAAAGCCATTTTTAACAGGAAAATATTCATAAGAATTACAGAAAAAAAACTTTTAACAATTTAGTTATGGTTCCACCAACTAACACAAAAATATTAGCGTGGTTTAATAACAGAAATAGATTAGTAATGAATTTAGAAAACTTTATACAATCTCACAGTCAATAAAAATAATTTCAGATGTCAGTTTTGACTATTAATTACTGAAGGTTTTAAAATAAAAATATAAAGCTCTCTGTAATGCTGTCCACATTCATATACAGCAGGTGAACATGTGCACATTTACAAAATCCTCATTTCAAGTAACTGTAAAGCAATTTTATAGCAATTTTATTATGTACTATATCAAAAATATTAAACTATGCATTTGAGTTACTTTATTTTACCTATCTTTAGATAAAAATCAAATGCAGGATAAAACAATAAAGAGTTTCATCACTCTTCCTTATGCTACTGAAAAATAACATACATGTCTTCAAAGAGTGAATTAATGATTTCATTATGGTAAAGCCGTATGAGCCACCACAGTTTCCCTAAGAACAAGGGAACTCATCCACCTTGTTTCTCACTGTTAACACTAGCATCTAAAATGATGATGTCAGTACTAGATACCCTGAGTAACTATTTGTTGAGTAAATTAGGAGGATATAAAATTTTAATAATTATGTCTAGAAAATTCACATATGAATATTTAAAACATCAAGCCATATAAAAACATCAAATATTATAAAATTCATATCTAGTAAGATGTTAGATTTTAATACATGATATTTACATTGAACTAAAAAGGTATCCAGGAATAAAAAAGTATTGGTTATTACAGTGATAGATTCACAGGTTTTTAAACATTTTTGCTGATGGTTTTCTTATTATATGTATGATTATCAGTAGAGAGAAATTGTAACTAGAAATGAATATTTGGAAATTTTAGATTCATACTGATCCAAATAAAATAAACACACCTCTGTTCAAATAGAATTATTCTAAGTGTTGTGAGACAGGATTGTCTGTCTTGCTCATTTTTCTCTCTCAAAAATTTAGCACATCATCTGGCTCAGGATACGTGCTCAATATCCATTCATTGAATGAATGAACCAGTTTTAGTTCCTATGAATGTATTTCACAGTCAAGTTCTTTTGGCTGGAATACTGTACAAACACGTTATAAAGAAATCTGCATTTTGTTAGACTCAGATTAAATCAGAAGTAACCTAATCATTTATTTTTTTTTTTTCAGATTTTTTCAAATATTATGGCAATTTAATTTTCTTAGACTTGAATGATTCTTGAAATTTAACATTGAAATATTTTATGGTTAACAAATAGGTAGTGTTCAGAAGAGTGATTTTATTCTTTCATTAGTAGAAATTCATTAAGTGTTCCATATTACTTGCTTTAACACTGTTTTTCTATTGAGTGATCATAATCATGTCTGTCAATAAGTCTGATTTATAACAATGTATCCATCTGTTTATCTACATCCCTGACTTCTCTCTCCACAGCCTGCCATTGGTCTTTTTATTCCAGATTTCAGTACAATTCCTAACATATAATTGTCGACTGAGGCTTGTTGTTTTCAAAATTACATAGTAATCAGTATTTTTCTAATTGATTGACAAATTCTGTTGTGAAATAGTACAACCTCCATATAATATTAACCTCATAAATAATTCATATATCCCCACTATGGAGCAAAGATGGATGCAAATGAGAGAGTAACAAATAATAAAGGAGTGTATAATTATTAAACAGTGTG
Organism: Oryctolagus cuniculus; assembly: GCF_964237555.1. Classification (NCBI taxonomy): domain Eukaryota; kingdom Metazoa; phylum Chordata; class Mammalia; order Lagomorpha; family Leporidae; genus Oryctolagus; species Oryctolagus cuniculus. The sequence continues at coordinate 175,475,881 of NC_091432.1, read as the reverse complement.
GAATAGAGCACATATGCTACCCAAAATAGGAAGGAATGGTAAAGATTCCTGGATTCATCAAGGATGGCACCAGAATAGAGAGAAATAGAAGTATTAACTGAATCCACCTTTTGGGGCTCCAAATATTATTATAGCCTGGGATACTGATCTATAAAGTAATTAAATATTTCATTTACTTTTAAAAAGTGATTAATTAATAAGTTCACAAATTTTCTTGTAGTGGGTAGACATTAAAATGTTCATTGCATTACTAGTTTTGAATGGCAATCGATATTTCAGAAGTAACATGTGAAATGCTAATGAATCATTACATTATCACAGTGTGCTCTAGTATCACACTTGATACTACAGGGCTAGAACTAATGATAAAAATTAGGGAATAAAAAAATTAGGGAATAAAATACCCCCTTTTTAATAAATTATTTGAGATATAGGAGAGAAAGTACACATATGATAGTGAGCTCCCCAAATACCCACAAAGGCCACTTCTGGGCCAGGCTGAAGCCAAGAGAGGGGAATTAATCTGGATCTCCTACATGGATGACAGGAATCCAATTACTTGAGTTTTCTTCAGTGTCTCCAAGAATCAGGGCATTATAGGAAGCTGGAGTCAGGAGCTAGAGCCAGAGCTGGGAATTGAACCCAAGCACTTCTACAAGAGACACAAGTGCCCTAAAAGCACTTTAGCCACTAAATTAATGCCCACAGTGATATGCTTTTTTATATGTTCTTACCACATGTGGTAAATTATCTCTTTCAGAGAAGCAGGATCTGAATTTTTATAGTATGTACTATGTGAACTTTCTAAGGAGCTCACAGCTCTTTGTATTTCAAACTATCTTTTTCACACACTTAAATGAGAAATTAATGAAAAGCATTTCTTTTCCCTTATAATTATATGTGAAATTGTGTGTTGATAATTTTTGTTAATAAAGGAAATTTAATTAACAGCACCGTTTTCTAAAATCAGGAACTATTAATCTTTTCAATTCAAATGCACTAAGTTACTATTCATCAAATTGTAAGTAAATCTACAACAAATGAAACTTCGGGTTCTAGAATTACAAAATTAACTTAAAATATTTGAATTACATAAAACTCTGTGTATGAAATGTGAATGAACACTTTTCTTTTGACTGTCAGTGATAAGGTTTATGGCATTTTTTTTGTCTCCTGTTATTTTATAACGGGTCAGAGGTTATTTAGGCTTCATATGCATATTTCTGAAAGGGCAGCACACATTGAAAAAATGTCACTGCATTAATGTGTGCCATTCTTGGCTTACTTGGCCATGCCCACTTGTCACAATTATTGCCAAAGCAATGCCATTGTGTGTCCTGTGATTCTCTGCCCGTGCAATTTCGACCGACCCATTTCCATGTTCTTAAGGTAATTATGTCCCTCCAAATGTCAGCTAAATGACTTTGACATTCAAGATTCGTAACAGCTTTTGAACACCATGTTATCTGTGCTATTTGTAATTCATATTCATGCAAATCCCTAGTCCTAACCACATTATGCCATCCCATCTGCTGAGCAGGTTCCCACTCCTTCCGCCTTTGAATTGTGCCTGGCTGGAGAGGCTAAACCCTTTGAAATGCTCTTAAGGTATTTGCTATCTCCACAGATTCTGTTATAGAAAGGATGTTTCTGAGTACTGCAAGTGAAAAAACAGATATATTTCTCAATGTGAAAATTTTTTTCAAATTTTGCAATTTAGTGTTATAGTATGGAAATAAATTACAATTTTGCAAGGGAATGGTAGTACCAATAACTTCCAGATTTGGGGGGGGGGGAGGGAAAATCTATTTTCCTTTATTTTTGAAATAAATAAAATATTTACTTGTAAAAGATATCAATAGGAGGACATATCCCTGGAGTTGTATCAAAACAGCGGGCTCACTTCCGCATTCTTAGAAGGCAGGGATAAAGTGAATGTCTTTGACTTGAAGATACACACAGAAACACACACACATACAAACACACACAACTCAGTCAATGTATAGTGGAGAGTTAGTAGAATTATGTGGATAATTTAGGAAAGTTATTCTGGTTGCTGTAAAAGCACTCTGCCAGATACATTTAAGTCTTCATTTTAAATTATTTTTTAAGACTGAGTCACTGAATGGTATTAGAGTGACCAGGCAACATAGTATCATGTTGGTAAATGGATAAATCCCTGGGGATAGCCTTTTATCCCATAGCACAACAACCAGCCCTCTGATTCTTTTATCAGCCCTTTGAATTTATATTTGATTAGTTGACTTCTCTACTCACTGCTGAGGAAAATGATTTACATCATAAAAAATGAGTATGTTCTTGCTGCTACTCATCCAAGAAATGTACTTCACGTAGTTGTTCATGTGAGCAGCAGTTTAATCACAAATCAATACTGGTAATTTTGTGTCTGTCTCTGTGAATTACAATTTAAGGCTCATATTGGAATTATGCCATTTACTTCTAATTGGGAAATCCAAGGGTCTCTCCGATATTCAGTTTCAGCTGCTTTTAATGCTAATTGTCTGTTCTTCCAAATATGCCATTCACTTGCTTTAGATACTTGCAAAGAAGACATTGTTTATGCTGCATAGCCTAAAAGTAACAGAAACAGAAAGAGAAACAGATGGATTCTCAGTACTGGTTTGAGAAAATTACTCTCACAAATCCATTTAAAATGATTGAATTGTCTAATTGAATTAGTCTTCCAACAATTCTGAACTGTTTGGAAATATTTTCTATTATATACTTCAGCTATTGTTTCCTTTACCATATTTATTTTAAAACAAAGTGAAATCAAGTGCTACACTCAGCATAGCTCACCTTTAATGAGATCTCAGGTTGTGTAGGCTTCTGCTATTTGATCACTGACACATGGTTCTGTCATATCCTTTAAATTATAATTTAATAAAAATCCATATTATTAATAGGAAATTCACTCCCCCATGCATTTCACAGGCAGAATTTTGCCAGACAATAAAATAAGCTGTTTGGTGTAAATCCTTCATATTAAGAATAAAACTAACTTGTATTACTAGAAAGTAAAAGAAAATACTATTTTCTAAAATGTGCTATTTCCTGGCATTGTCCTAGGTTACAGATTCATGGGTGTTAATATTTATTCATCACAATCACATTTTATATTTGTTGTTTTGTGCTTATTACATAAAATGAACTAGATATTGAGTCAGAGACTCAGGCGATAAACTAGAAACTGAGGGTACAATTAGAGATATGATCTTCTGATTTGTGTGCTAGTGTCATATGGTGAATAATCAATAATTGAAAACATGCTTATAAACTAATATTAACAATAAAGATAAACTGCAATGAGGAAAATCCTTATAAGACAGTTTTAGCTGAAGGTGATGGATTGTATTCTTCTGCAACATCTCTCCTGGCTTTTTTACAAATGTAAGTATAATTCAAAAGTGGCAAGGTGTCTAAATCTTAAATGTACAACTTGATTATTTTACGTTCATATTCACCTACATAACCACTATGTAGAGCAATATATAGAACATTTTCCATACCACAAAAGTTCACACATCTCTTTTAAGATGCTTCTCCATACTAAGAGGATTCTGGGCTTTTCCACAAAATATACTTCAGATTCAACCATGTGGTTTGCAGTAGAAGATGTATTCTATTTTTAATAGGTATTTTCTATTCTATTTGTTGACTAGCTACTGCTTTTTATATTTATGTAATTTATAAATATGTAATCAATGATTGATTTTTAATGATAAACCAACTTAACATATATGGGATAAACTAATCATTTCTAATATTTTTTATAGATCACTGGATACCATGTGTCAGCCATTCAACTTAACTGAGTAGTTGTATTGTTTCCAGTATGAGGCTATTCCAAGAACACTACTATGAATGGACATTTGTGTATTGTATTTGATGAATGAAAGTAAGCATTTCTCTTGGGTGTAAACTTCAAAGTGCAATTGTGTCATAGATTATGCGATATGTTAGCAGTCAATGTCAAACTTTTTCCCTAGGATATTGTTCAAATTTAGACCCCTACCCACAGAGGACAGGATTTTTTCACTTGTTATACACTTTCCATTTTCATTTTAAGTTTCCCCAGGTTTATTTGTGATTACCTCTGTAGAGACTGAGTGTATCTTTCATTACATTTAGCCAAAGATACTTTATAATTAATAGTGGGAATCTAAACGTCATTTAAATTTTTATTTCTTATGTTTTCTGTCTTTAGTATATGCAATTCAGAAATGTAATTTATACATGCCAAGCTTAAATTCAGCTACCTTATTAAATTATATTAATTCTAAAATTATTCTTTATAGATTCTTTAAAAATTTTCTGTGCAAACCATTATGTCATTCATTTATACAGTAAATTTGTCTTTTATCTCTCAATCTTTTTTCCTTTTATTTACTTTTCTATGTTTATTGCACAATAAGCCCTCCAACACAATGTTGACCACAGATGGTAATAGTAGGGATTTTTTCCTTATTCTTAAATACAGAGGAAAAATTGAACCATTTACACCTAATTATAATGTTATTTGTAGGTTTTTAGCATATAAAATTAATGACATAAACAAAAATCCTCTTTTACTGCTAATTTGCTGAGACTTACTAAAGATCATAATTGGGGATTGAATCTTTTCTAATTCTTAAGATTATCATATGCTTCCTCACCTTCATTCAGGTAATACAGTAAATTCTATGGGTTTATTTTTAATATCTAACCCAATCTTGGGTTTGGGGATAACATTATTCTGTACCTAAATTAGTCAATTTTTTGTTACTATAACAAAATATTTAAATCATTTTTAAAGTAAGGTGATTTATTTTGGCTCATGATTTTGGAGGTTCACAGTCCAAAACTGAGTGGGGTTCGCCTTCTGAAGACAGCATTTTTTGATGGCAGATTCTCAAAGCAGAGCACCATGTAGCAAGAGGGAGCACAGGTACCTGCATCTCTCCTTATAAATATACCATGATTTGATCATGAGGATTGCACCCTAAAACTGTGTTCCAATCTGTTCACTACCCAGAGGCTTCATCTCTATACATCATATTTGGATTAAATTTATGCACTTGTACTACCATAAACAAGAATTTGGAGACTAAGACTTAAACACATGGGTATTTGTTGCATTTATCAATTAATATTCAAACCATAAGAATATTGCATTTAGTATATGTCATGGGATTTCTTCCTCTAACATTTTTCTTTAGTTTTTTTTTTTTTCCCCAATTTGTCTGACAGACACAGAGAGAGAGACAGAGTGAGACAGAGAGAGAGAGAAATCTAATCCACTGGCATACTCACAGCTAGGGCTCTGCCAACTTGAAGCCAGGAATCTAAAACATAATCTAGATCTCCTAAATGGGTGGTAGGGTAGGAAACCATCACGTGCTGTCTCTCTTTAGCAGAAAGCTGGAGTTGGGAGCAGAAGTGGGACTTGAACCCAGGCATTCTGACATGGGTTGTGGGCATACCATATCAAAGAGGTCTTAACTACTAGATCAAACCACCCATGCCATGGTAATATTTATTTAGAAATATTTTGCAACTATGTTCATGAGTTATTTACTTATAATTTTATTTTATTGTAATACCTTTATCAAGTGTTTATGTCCACATTATACTGTCTTCATAAAATGGATTGCAAAATAATGTCTCTTTCTGACACATTGCTATTATTTCTTCTGTAAATGTTTCTTAAACTTTACTTGCAAATGAGTATGAGGCTTGGATTTCTCTTGTGGAAGATTTTAAATTATGTATTATAGATATTCAGTTTCTCTTATAGTACTATTAAGATTTGTCTATTTGTTCTTGTGACACTTTGTAAAATTGTGGTTTTTCACTTTCTCTATTTCATCTAAATCCAAATATTTTTATTATCTATCCTTGGGTCGCTGGACATACTTTGTGTGATTTCAGTTCTATAAATTTACTTAGGTCTGGCTGGCGCCATGGCTCACTTGGCTAATCCTCTGCCTGTGGCACCAGCACCCCAGGTTCTAGTCCTGGTTGGGGCGCCGGTTCTGTCCCGGTTGTTCCTCTTCCAGTCCAGCTTTTTGCTGTGGCCTGGGAAGGCAGTGGAAGATGGCCCAAGTGCTTGGGCCCTGCACCCGCATGGGAGACCAGGAGGAAACACCTGGCTCCTGGCTTCAGATGGGCCATCTTCCACTGCTTTCCTAGGCCACAGCAGAGAGCTGGATCAGAAGAGGAGCAAACAGAAATAGAGATAAGATGCCAATGCCACAGGCAAAGGATTAACCTACTATATCACAGTGACAGATTCTCTTCTCTAATTTTTTTTTTTTTGACAGGTGGAGTGGACAGTGAGAGAGAGAGACAAGAGAGAAAGGTCTTCCTTTGCCGTTGGTTCACCCTCCAATGGCCGCCACGGCCTGCATGCTGTGGCCGGCGCACTGTGCTGATCCGATGGCAGGAGCCAGGTACTTCTCCTGGTCTCCCATGGGGTGCAGGGCCCAAGTACTTGGGCCATCCTCCACTGCACTCCCTGGCCACAGCAGAGAGCTGGCCTGGAAGAGGGGCAACCAGGACAGAATCCGGCACCCAGACCGGGACTAGAACCCGGTGTGCCAGCACCACAAGGCAGAGGAGTAGCCTAGTGAGCTGTGGTGCCGGCCCTCTCTTCTCTAATTTTAATTATTTTTTTCCTCCTACTAATTTGAGGTTTGGGTGGTTGTTGCTTTTCTAGGTCCTTGAGATGGCACTGATTGAGATTCATTAATAGCTCATTTATTTGATACCTCTCCATTTTCTTCATGAAGTCACCAATTGCTATAAACTTCCTGCTTAAGACTGCTTTTGCTATACCCCATAATTTTAATATGTTGTATTGTCATCCTAATTTGTTGCCACAATTTTTTGTTTTCTGTTTTAATTTTTTCTGTGACTCACTGTTCATTCAGGAACATGTTCAGTCACCATGTGTTTGCATTTGATCTAAAGATTTTTGAGTTGTTGATTTCCAGCTTCATTCCATTGTGGTCAGAGAAGATTCATGGTGTGATTTTGATTGTTTTGAATTTGCTGAAACTTGCTCTATAGGCTAGTATATGGTCTTTCCTAGATAAAGTTCCATGCACTAATGAGAAGAATGTGTATTCTGTAACTGTGAGGTGAAAAGTTCTGTAGATATCAGTTAGGACCATTTGGTTTATGGTGTCAATTAGCTCTGTTGTTTTCTTGCTGATTTTCTGTCTAGTTGATCTGTCAATTGTTGGAAGTTACTTTGTTACTTTTGTATTGGAGTCTATGTCTCCCTTTAGATACATTGACATTTCTTTTAAATAACCAGGCACCAAGTTATTGGGTATGTATATATTTATTATAGTCACATCTTCCTATTGACTTGATCCCTTAATCATTACATAGTGTCCTTCTTTGTCTCTTTTAACAGTTTTTATATTAAAGTCCACTTTGTTTGATATTAGGGTGGGAACACCTGCCCTTTTTGTTTTCTGTTAGTGTGGAATAAATTTTTCCATTCTTTCACTTTCATTCTGCATGTGTTTTTGTAGGCAGCAAATCAATTCAGCCAATCTGTATATTTTAACTGGAGAGTTGTGGCCATTTACATTCAAGGTGACTATTGATATGTAACAGCTGGATCTTGTCATTATTATTATTATTCCTATTGTTTACTTTGGATTTCTTTTGTATTTTACTGGGGAATATTCTGCCTTTACATTCTTTTATAATGATGGCTACCTTTCTGTGTGTAGCACACCTTTAAGCATCTTTTGAAGGCTGGACAAGTGGTGACAAATTCTTTCAATTTCTGTTTGTTATGGAAGATCTTTATTTCACCTCCATTCATAAATGAGATCTTTGCAGGGTACAATATTCCAGGTTGACAGTTTCTTTTTTTCTTTTAAAACTTGGACTAATTCTTGCCATTTCATTCTAGCCTGTAGGGGTTCTTATGAGACATCAGCTGTGAGTCTAATTGGAGATCTTCTGAAGTAATCTAGAATTTTCTCATGCACATTTATCATGCACACATGTAGTGTGACTACAATGTATTGTAGTGAAGTTCTTTTCTGGTCGTTTTTGTTAGGAGTTCTATGTGCTTTGTCTATTTGGATTATTAATCAATGATACTAATATTAATTATTACATTAATATATGCTAAATATAATATTTGAAATTAATAATTAATATATTAATACAATATATTAACCTAAAAAGTTTCCAAATATGATTTTCTTGTCTTACAAGCACATGCACATATTTGGAGAGAAAAGGGCTATTAACTACAAAGAATACCTCTGTTAAATATGGAAAGGAAATATTAACTGTACTTCAGGCAGTAATGGAAACTTCAGAAGCGGCTGTCATTCACTGTAAGGGACATAAGAAGGAAAAAAGCCATGTTAGCAAGGGAAAGGCTAGCAGATAAAGCAGCAAAAATAGCTGCTTCACAGGAAGCTGTGAAAATGGCTCTGCTGCCTCAGCCTGTGGTAATGTCTAAAGAGCCTCACTATACTGAGTCTGAGATTAAATAGGACTAATAATAAAGTTTTACTAAAGGTTTTAGTGGATCGTGGACATTAGATAATTAAGTTACGCTTCCAATGGCCTCTCAGTGGAAAATCATTAAGGAAATACATGACTGAATAGTGGGATCTGTCACCTCTGCTCTAACAGTAGTATGTTTACTGAAAGAGATATTAATCTCTACACTCAGGCTAAATGGTTTTACAGTCTGCACAAAGGCAACCTATCACCACCCACTATTTGGGAAGAAACAGTAAAATATTTCTTCCCATCTTAAAGGGTACTCCACTTGTAATTGTTTTCTACCAGTTTTACTCATATCGATTGATAAACTTACATGTTTCAGAATTCAACAACTTCTAAAAGTAATGATGCCTTGGCTGGGAACATAGCTATTGGCAGTGAATGAAAATTCTCCAGCTCATTAAACAGATTCGTTATATGGGATAAGAAGAGATTTCCAGACCCAAAACAGGTAGGATCTATGCCCGTAATCAGCAGGAAATAGATACAGAAAATATGATAAGTTTACTTCCTTTAGCATTTCCATAAGATTAAGGATAAGAAATCTTTGAGGACAATAATGTAGGAAAAGTCAGGGAGACAGATCAAACTCATGAGCTGGAAGCCACATCTCCCCACTCCATGTAGTTCTATCCACTCAGCTGTCAGTCAGATGACCCCTTCCCTGGATGTAACTCTGGTTACCTGGGACCTGGGAGAGCCACTTCCCTTTTCTAAGCTCATAAGAAGCCTAGTAAAGGTGAAGGGGCTCGCTCTCTCTCTCTCTCTCTCTCTCTCTCTTTGTTGTTCTTCTTGTAGATCCAAGGTGAGTGGGATAAGGAAGTTTCTATTTACCTTTCACTATTTACCTTTACACTCTCTCTAAATAAAGTCTTCATGTACCTGTTTATTGTCCTTATGTAAATAAACTTTACCATGCTGCATGTCATATTTGTGCCCGAATTTAGAATTCTTTAAGTAAAAGACAATAGTCTGGGATAGAAATTTAGAGTCTAAAAAGAAGTATGTGAAAAGGGAGAATGAAGATCTTGTTAATCTTATTAATGTCTCAAGTGTTGAGCATTAAATACTGGACAAATGTTGTAGATGGGAATTCCTGTATGTGTAATCGTCACAGTAAAGATCAGATGAGGTAAAGATCAGTAGGTGCTTCATGTGAGACAGAAATTTTAATGAAGAGCAGGATATTTGATCCAAAGAATGTATCACAACTGATTTCTTTAAGCAGCAAGGGGAAAAAAAACTATAGGCTACTTGGACTAGCACAGCACTTTGAGTGGGTAATCAAAATTAATTTCACAAATAGGAACAGATTAGCTTAATTCATCTCTTGATATGAAACACTGAGAAGGACACAGCATCCCTGATGCTATATTACATCTGGGAACACATAATCTGAATCTAATCATGAGGAAACATCAGACAAATGAAATGAATAACATTTTATTTAAAAGGGAGATGAGAGTAGAGATTATTGAGAAAAATTCAATGTCACTTAAGACATAGAAATGCTGAAAAACTGTTCTGGCTAAAATGAACTGAAAGAATGTGATACCTAACATTCAACTTGATTCTGGAAAAAAATTACTATAAGGGGATGATTGGGTTAAGTAAAACAAAACAAAACAAAAAAAATCAATGAAATAGTTCTTAGATGGGAATTAGAGCAAAACCTCTAGCCCAGCCAAACATATATATTAGACACTGATAGCAACTGATAGAATGCAACATTCTTGCAAACACTAAAGTATTTGTTTGATTTGCCTTTTCCTTGATGTGATAGAAGGTGAGTAAATTACAAAGCATGTCAAGTAAAATATTAACAATTGGTGAATTGGTGTACCAGATATAAGGGTGTTCTTTGTACTGTTGTTAGAGCTTTAGAAGTTTGAAATTACTTCTAAATATAAAGATTTATTTATTTTTAATAAGAATATCCAGGGTTTAAAATTGTAAGAACAGATCTTGTAGATCATCTACTGAAGATATTTTTAAATAAGGTCATTTACTTCCCAAACATGCAAGCTTTCATTAGCAGCTAGTGATAAAGTGGGCAATTAAAATGTAGCCATTTAAAACCAATATAAGCGATTGAATGAAAATGCTTATTCCACTTTAAGTTTAAAAAACAACACAAGTTTTGGTGAGTGGGTGGAAACTTACCTTGGCTTTCTTCTAGTAGTAGTTCTTATTCACTATTCTCCCTCCCAGTATATACAAAGGCAAGCTCAGTAGGAAGAGCAAGGAAAACTCAGCTTACCAAGAATAATGGCCTTGAATTTAGTTAGCAGAATTTCAATGACTTTTCTTTAGCCTTTTCCAAAGCCCATACTGTGAATTCTTACAGAGAAATGCTGATAATTCAGATTACACAATTTAAATCTATTTTTAAATTGAATTAATAAAGTAAAATACAGAATATTTAAAATGAGAAACACATGGATCTCTCTAAAGAATTGCCAAGGATAATGATAAAACTCAAATCAAGTCTCCTAACGTTAAGGTAGCTAGGTATATGTTAGCTTATGTATATAAGAGGGGCTGAAGAGTATGGGATTAACAGTGTGCTGATAGACCCATAGGAGAATTTTGGAAAGCTCTACACCTCTACACCCACAATGTCTAGGAAGAAAATAGAGGAGAGAAGAATTGGGACATCCATGTTATATCCATAAAAAATCCAGTCTGAACTCTGAGTCTCTCCTGGCTGACAGGTATTCTTCTGTTCATTATTTCTCTTCGTTAAACTTGGGTAAACTCATCTTTTCATCTGGTTGTTCTTGGGATTCACATCAGCCATAACAGTAACAATTCCTTGCCAAATAGGAAGGGTTTTCTTTTTGCTTTGTTTTGTTGTTGTTTTTATTGAAGGTAAGAAATATTGGCTAACAAAGATAGAAACTAGATTTATGCCAACATACTAATCCCTCCAAAAATAATTTAATGTTCTAAATTATTCAGGTGGTTGTGTTTAATATTGTCACTTTTGTCATGTAAATACCAGCAATGCACATATATTTAGAAATTAAATTTTAACTGGTTATTTAATCCTGTATTTTTTCCAGGAAGCAAATTTACATATTAAGAATGAATTCCTGTTTATGTGTCCTAATAGCTGAAGCTAGATGTACTGGAAAACTTTAATTTTCAAAAAAAATTCTAATAATATCAGAGGAGGAGAAATCATTTGAGTGGAATCTCTAATCCAGCTCATAACCACAAGAGGCATTTGACTATTATTTGTGATAAAAAATAATATAGTACTCTTGCAAATGTATAGATGTATGCAGGGGGTTTTAAAGATAGTCATATTTGCTTATGCTAGGATCATTGATAAATGTGCTGGATAAAAAGAATCTGATTTGTTTTAACTAGTTCAGAGGCAGGAAGACAGGAAAAGAGACAGACAAAAAGAGTGCTCTCATCTGCTGGTTCACTTTCCAAATAATCAAAACATCTAGGACTGGCTGAAGCCAGGAACCAGGAACTCAATCAGGTCTCTCACATGGGTGGCAGAAATCCAACTACTTAAGTGTATACATAAAGAAACTTGGAGTTCTGAGTGTCAACCAGGTTTCAACTCTAAGTATTGAAGTGACAGAAGTGGGCATCATACCTGCATCAAAGATCCCTAGGTTAAATGCCTGTCCTGGACCCTCCACCCCCACCCCCTCCCCCCACACAATTTTTTTCACTGTTACTATGTGTCTATCACAAAGTTAGAAATATAGTTCATTTTTAAAATTTGAATCAAAATTTATAATGTGAAATTTACAATGCTAAATGTCATTTATTTAGTAGCACTCACGTAGTAAACACCCTTCATTAATTTTTACATAGCTAGAATTTTCCAAGTGTGCTTGCTCTAAATCGACACTTATCTCATGGAAAATAGGAGTGGCTGACAAAGCAGTAACAACAGTGCCTGTGGTAAAGTCCTGAAAAGAATGAGTCCTAGAGGGATGAAGTCAGAGATCAGCCCACTGTGATCCATCTGCAGAATGAGTTGCATTGTTTTCGTATTCTTTACTTATCCTTGTTTCTAGTACAATTTTTCTGGATTATTTCCTCTTGCTACAATATTTTGATACAGTTTTCAAAGATGCTCTTGTGGGAATACCTTGGAGCCATTTTTATGTAAGAATGTCTTTATTTTGACATTTGACATCTTGAATCTTTTGCTTTACTTAAGTGCCCTGTATGTATTAGGCTATTTTCTTCGTACAGTACATATGCTGTTAAGAAATCTGTTTAAAACTTGATTCTTTTTTTTTAAGTTTTTTTATTTTATTTTATTTTATTTTATTTTATTTTATTTTATTTTATTTTATTTTATTTTTTTGACAGGCAGAGTGGACAGTAAGAGAGAGAGACAGAGAGAAAGGTCTTCCTTTGCCGTTGGTTCACCCTCCAATGGCCGCCGTGGCCAGCGCGCTGCGGCCGATGCACCCTGCTGATCCGATGGCAGGAGCCAGGTACTTATCCTGGTCTCCCATGGGGTGCAGGGCCCAAGTACTTGGACCATCCTCCACTGTACTCCCTGGGCACAGCAGAGAGCTGGCCTGGAAGAGGAGCAACCGGGACAGAATCCGGCGCCCCTAAAACTTGTTTTCCTGAAAGTGTTTAGAAGTATCTCTTGAACTTGAAATTCTCAAACTTTCACTATTCTTTTTTTCAGATTTCATTGTCCTGTTTATCTTGCTTGGCAATGGACACTACCCAGGCTTTCCCCATGCCGAAGTTATTCTTCATTTTCCTTGATTCAGTTAATATCTGAGTTAATATTTATCAACTACATCCTCCTGTTCATTTTTGTGACTGCTTCTATGCAGTTTTTTACAGTGCTGTTTCTATCCACCTATGTGGCTGTTTTCACTTGTCATAGTCTCTTCATTCATTCCCAGTGTTTCCTAGGAAATCTTCCCATCTGGTCCTTTCAACTCACTGACACTTTCTTCTTCAACACCTTTCAATGCTTTACAAAGATTAATATTCCTATATTTTATATTCCCAGTTTTCTACTTACAAATTCTCATTTATATGTCATGCCACCTTTCTCTCTTACTCTTTGAAATTTTAAGTGCCCTTATTTTAACTCTCGTTGAATTTGCAACTCAAATTTGGCTTTAATGTGTACATGTTTTTCAGGATGATTATTCTCTTTTGTGATATTGGTGCTTTGATGATGTTGGAAGTCTTGTCATTTTCAGAAGCCCTCATATTTTCCTATGCATATCAGTTACATAGTGTTGTCATCCCACAGGCTAAAGCATAAATCGTTACTTTGCCTGCCCCTAGAGAGCTAGGAGTAAGGAAAGAATTGAGATTCAATGTGGAATGTCTCTTTGGTATAAGCTGAGATGGGACGTTCTGCATTTGATCCTCTTCAGAGATCTTGCCCATTTAGTTAATGCCAGTTTTCTAAGAGTTCATTGAGAATTGAGTTTATGTATCCAAGTATATGTAACAGAGAGAACCCTTGAAATGAGAAATACCTGTACTTCTTACTCATGTACCATACCAGTATGAATTATTATCACCTATTATTACCCTCCCATTGCTTCCACTAGAGTGGGGCAAGTGTTGATCCTCCCAGGGAAAATGCAGGAAAAGAAAAAAAATCCTATGAAAAATATTGTCCTCAGGGGAAGCCCCCCTAAATTACTTGCCCTTCTTTGACTATAGTCATTGCCCTCCCATAATGCAACCTAAATGCAAATACATTTTGTCTCCCTAGGAGATTCTCACAGGTTTTAACTAATGTTTTCTAATTTGTTAACTTTCCTCCATTTTTCAGACAAGAGTTGTGATGAGGTTGAGGGTGGGTTTTCAGGAGAAAGTCTGTGAATTCTGTTAGCCTCCTGTTGTATTCTCAGCATATTTCCATGTTCATATGTTTCTTTCTTGCTCTAGTGTACATGATAGCACTCATTGATAAAATATTGGGAAACCATGAAGCACATGTAATTTCTTCAGCAAATATAGTTCCCTGGGGACTGGGAACAATACCCAGTGAGGAAAAAGAGCCTCTTCAAGGAGTTACATACAGAATAGAGAATGTTTATTGCAATTATTCAGATTCCTAGAGGGGCAGTGGTATTTAATACCTCTCTTATACAGCAATACTAAATGTCTTCCAGACTCATTTTGGATATATTTTTCAATTAATTTTCCCAACAATTCTATGAGGAATTTAGTATTATTGTCCCTAATTTACTTGCCGATAGGCCCCAACTTTCACATGTGGTTAACAGCATCTAAGTGAAGGAACCTAGGGCTTTTCTGCTTCTGTATTACTGGTGGAACACAGCTAATCACAGATATGCTGGTTAAACAATCCAAGAATCATGGAATTCCAGAGGTGGAGTGAAACTCAGTAGTCATTCAATTTAATTCTCTTGGTTTCTGAAGAAAGAAATTGAGGTCCAGGGAAGTTGGGTGAGAATGTGTTATGCCTCAGTAAAAACAAAACAATTATGTCTGGTTTCCCAGTATAGTACCTCTGTGTGCTGTTCTGTATGTCAATTTTTCTATTCCTTCTAGAAGTATGGTGTGTTACATAATGAATGATGCTCTTTTTATTATTAAATTAATATATTACCATCCATAGGGTTGTTTAAAACTTTTTGTAGTATATTGTATTGGGCTAAATAGCATCTTTTCAAAATAAAGTATGAAGTGAAATTTTCTTTAAATTTATCTAAGGTTCAGGACAAGTTAAACATCTAATTTTTGGAAATAGAAAAGCATACTTTTGTATCTCAAAGGGAAAAATGAAATTATAAAGCAATTTTTTTTATTCTTTAAGCTAATTTATACTGGTAAATTAACTTACTAGTAAAATAAATGAATTGGAAATTGCATGAATTCTAATTATCTTAGAAACTCTAGCATTAAATTCAAGGTATTCTTATAGTCATTTCAATTTAAAATGAATACAAATTCATTCTTTTAAATTCTTACTTATAGCACCAAAAACATGGGAACATAAAGGCATATATATGACACTGCCCAAATTCTATAGCCCGATTTTCATTACCATCAATTTCTAGATTTTTATTTTTAATAATAATTCAATTCTTTGAACATCTTCTTAATAGACTTTCTTGCTTCTGTAGACATTTAAATGGCATTGCCTTTTAAGTTTTAAAGTTGTCTAGAAAGTTAACGTTCTGTTTTATTTTACACACTGTGTGGATATTGGAGACAGTAGAAGAGTTTCAAGTTCAAACTCTCTTCCTTGTCATGTTTGCTTCCTTAGTTCCTGTCTCTCCGTTTCTCCACCAAGCCCTGTGTCCTGACTGCATCCAAATGCTTCCTTATATGTGGCTTCAAGTTGGGTTCAAACAGTGCAAAGTGGGATCAAAGTTTTAATTTCTCCTGCTGCATTCATGCTGGGTACAGAGTTTAAGGGACTTTCCTTCAGTGAATGTGAGATGTCCACTTCCACACATGTTTTTCTTTGAATTCTTATTTTTCTCTCTACTTGACCTCCTAATCCTGGGGATAATAGACTTTTTATTTGGATGGTTGCCTTGTTGTCTTTACACTCTGAACCCAACTTTGACAATACTCATTTATTTAACATTCTTCCGTTACCCATGGCCAGTGTGCTATGTGTTTCCTGCCAGGACCCAGAATGATATACAAAGTTACTTAAAACCCATATATGATCTCTGCATCTCAAATTCTTTTGTGTATAATACACATAGTAATAGCTATTGAAGCTTATCTATTCTCAAGATAGAGTTCAGACTTGACAATATCAATTCAAGGCCTATGCTTCTCCCTTCGTTTTTATCTGTTTCCATATTCCTCTCTCAATGTTTACATTCCAGCCTCACTGAAATACTTAAAGTCCCCTTCAGTATACTGGGTTCAATGCATTCTGAACAATTCACATCATCTGGAATCTTCTGTTTCTCTCACCCATTTCTCCATTGCCTTTAATAAAGTCTTCTGGTGGTCACTTAGACTAGAAAGTGTCTCCTGACTACTCTAATGCACCTAAATTAACTGATTAATAATAATAATAATAATACTTCCCTAGTTGTCCGTTATTGTACACATTAGAAAACCTACTGAATTGCCTGCTTACTTATCAGTTTCTCCTTCCAGTATAAAAATTCCCAGATGAGGGAACAGGTATTGGTCAGAGAGTCTTTCAGTATCTAGCACAATGTATTGTATGAGTGAGTACATATGAAGTCATAAACAATTTTTAAAGGTTCATTTTTTGTATTTTCTGAAAATTAACTTCTTTATTATGACATAACAGAATCAATACAGAACAGACACATAAACATGCCTTATCAATCTATTCATCATCATTTTTAATTAACTTAAACTTTATATAAGCTTCCACAATGCATCATTGAGACTCGGAAGTGGGGAAGCACTCCTCTCTGGTGTTCTTGAGACTTGGGTCAGTATGGCAAACCACCCTGAAGCTCCTTTAGGTTACAGCTGCCCAGCCTAGCAATCACTCAGCAAAAGGGGTGCAATTATGGCATCGTAGAATAGATATTGGCCAGTTCATGTCTCTTAATGTGGCAATCTTCTGAAAGCCAAGACCATACTTGATTAAATCTTGAATTTTACCAAGGTTTGAAACTAAATTATCCTGGCAATGGTCTCATTTCTGCCAGTTCTATCTCCTGCTGGATTTGATATGTTTAGTAAACTGTATGAAATAATTTTCAAGAGGCCAGAGAACATAGTCTGGCAATAATTTCTTAGCTATCCATTGCTTTCTTGTTTATGCTTGCATGAAATAGATTGAATAAGCAGTGATTCATCATGTAATCTTGAATCACATGCTGTGAGATAGGAAAGAAGTTTGATGTGCATGTGGAATTCATTCACCAGCACTTTAGTTTTTTTCTCCCAAAACACACATACACAAAAAACATTGGAAATTGCATTCCCCTTTGTCTGAAATATGTAACTGTTTTCTAGAAGTCTATTATGTGTCTATTTTATAGATTGTGCTTAAATATTTCTCATCATTTTAGTTATATTGCTGGGTGATAAAAACAGTTTTTAGAGCTTGGCTTTTTAATATGCCTTTCACACCATTTCACATCTTGATTTGAACTCCTTTTCATTTTTCCCAGAGACAGCAGGAAATCATATTAAATGCACAATAATGCTCATGCTGTTAAAGGAAGAATCTTTTAGTTGGTACTTCCAAATAACGATAAGGTATCTGGAAGCTGACAAGCATCAAATAACCAAACTTAGCTGTCAACAAAATTATACATCTTTATCTTTTTGTTATTGTATTGTTGAATCTGATATTCATTCATGGATTTTTCAATCAGATGTGACCTTTCACCATTTTGATCGAAGCAGGAAGATAGCAAATTACTAAATAAGTTCAAACCACTCATTGACATTTTAATCTTTATTTATTTAAAAGAGGTTTCCAGTAACCTAGTTAATAAGAATGGAGGATTAATTTAACTGTTCTTTAAGTGCAATAATATGTATATCTACATGTAATATGTAGATATATATGGATAATATATACATATTAGTTTTTAAAAGTTTTTTTAACTTTTATTTAATGAATATAAATTTCCAAAGTACAGCTTATGGATTACAATGGCTCCCCCCCCATAACTTCCCTCCCACCCGCAACCCTCCCCTTTCCTGCTCCCTCTCCCCTTCCATTCACATCAAGATTCATTTTCAATTCTCTAAAAGTTTTTTTTTTTAAACTAATGGTTTTTCAATACAAGTCACTTTCAAAGTACTTGAGAAAACTCCTGCACACATGCTACAATAGTGTTCCCAAGGTAAGGAAACACCAAAGTGTGTCGTTCTGATACAAAACTTCCCTGTTGAAAACTGAGTTCAGGTTGGCAGTAGGGAGCACACCAGGAAAGCTGGAGTCTCCACACTCCAGTGCATTAATAGGTCACAATTACAGGTTGTCTTTCCACCTGCACTTCAGACAAACTCCAAGGTATACCTTGTAGGTAGCAGGTCACGGTGGACCAGAGGGAAGTGTGAGTTATGATACTTAGTAAAGGAGGAAAACTTGTACCCTCATCTCATAAACTAGCAAAATCAAAAAATGGTATTTGAAAGGGCACTAAGAGCAAGCATTTAAAAGAGGTCATGGTATTGTCATAACTCTTTAAGTTCTTTAAAGGAGGTACAGTTTTCTGGAGAGTTAATTGTTGAAATTCTCTAAATACACAGGGCTTGTGCTATGAAGACTTAGCTGTTAATGATTTCTTTGTTAAGTGAGTTTTCAAACTTCTAGAATATGGGTCGTGAATATTTGTTGATTATGAGGATCTGGTTTTCTTATCAGTGGGCAAAATGTCCTAATGGGTTATTTAAAAAATATTAGACTTTAGAATTGCATGTAAAATTTGGATGAAATGAAAGCGATTCAGCATTTCTAGTGTTTTCTATATGGACTGCTGCTGCTTCATTCCATTGGCCAGAGTATCATATGGTCATGGAGCATAGTTGAGTAAACCAGCAACCTGAGTGAAGACTAGAGAATTGACTCTCATGATGTACTTTATTTATGTCACATGCAAGTTGTTGGCAATAAGAGCACTAGATTTTGTTGGGTAGTATTCTTAAAATACTTTGCAAAAAGGTAAGGATTTTCATAAGAGTCTTTTATACAGCACACAACTTAGAGAAATAAGCGATCCAAATTTTCTGTTTTTTTTTTTTTTTCCTTTATTGACAACAGATAAAATTCTATTTTAGCAGATATTTAAAACGTTTATGTGTGACCTGCTAACAATGAGGAAAGATAACTATTTCCAGGGAAAAGCTTGGGTCATGAGTGTTTTTTTTTTTTTCAGATTTTTTATTTTTTTTGAAAGTCAGAGTTACACACAGAGAGAAGGAGAAGCAGAGAGAGAGAGAGAGAGAGAGAGAGAGAGAGAGAGAGAAAGGACTTCTATCTATTGGTTCACTCCCAAATTGACCGCAATAGCCAGAGCTGTGCTGATCTGAAGCCAGGAGCCAGGAGCTTCCTCCGGGTCTCCCACGTGGGTGCAGGGGCCCAAGGACTTGGGGCATCTTCTATCGCCTTCCCAGGCCACAGCAGAGAGCCAGATTGTAAGTGGAGCAGCTGGGACTCGAACTGGCATGCATATGGGATGCCGGCCCTGCAGGTGGCAGCTTTACCCACTATGCCACAGTGCCAGCCCCCAGAAAGAGTTTTGAAGAGAGATGTTTAGCAATCTTTGGACTCTTAGGTAATTTTGATCCAAAGAATGCTAATTTATACCAAGTTAATTTTTCATATCTTGACACTCAAAAAATGTTTGGAAATAGAATGTTCCTAGCTGTCTAAATAGATGAATAGTTTTTGATGAATTTGTAATTTTTCCATAGAATATAAAATAGAAACTACTTTAAGTAACTTGTCAAAAAAACTGATTGATGTCCAGAAAGATATCTACTAGCCATATTCCAGCAAGCTTTTCCAATAGTTTGTTTCTAAAAATTTAAAAATCGTGTCTTAATTAAAAACAGCCAATAATGACTTTTTTCTATTTGGGTATGCATGACTCTTTTAAGCTATAACAATTATCAAACCAAGTGTTCAAATTAACTTTCCTTAGACTTAGATAGGCTTTGAATTGTTTCATGACAAAAGTTAAAAACCTAGATAAAATATATACAAGCAGCCTTATTTAACTATTTTGAAATATTTGAGATATTTAGCAACTAAAATAATTTAACATTAATTATGCTGTGTTTTCTTAACTATTGCAAATTGCTCATTTCTGTGTTCCATTTAAAAAAATTACAGATTGCTAGCATATATCATGTTAAAGTTAATAAACTTACATATATGAGTATTATTCAGAAACTTTTTTCTTAATGATTAACTTAAATGTTTTCAGCTCCCTAACGTTCATCTTTTTTTTTTTTTTTTTTTGACAGGCAGAGTGGACAGTGAGAGAGAGAGACAGAGAGAAAGGTCTTCCTTTGCCGTTGGTTCACCCAACGGCAAACGCACCGCGCTGATCCGATGGCAGGAGCCAGGTACTTCTCCTGGTCTCCCATGGGGTGCAGGGCACAAGCACTTGGACCATCCTCCACTGCACTCCCTGGCCACAGCAGAGAGCTGGCCTGGAAGAGGGGCAACCGGAACAGAATCCGGCGCCCTGACCGGGATTAGAACCTGGTGTGCGGGCGCCGCAAGGCGGAGGATTAGCCTAGTGAGCCAGGGCGCCAGCCCCTGTTATCCATCTTACAAATAACCAAATTTAATAAAAATGAGTTTAAAATGTTTCTTCTAATTTAAATACAATATATACTCTGTTTCTAAGTGGACAAATTGAAAGAACAAGAAAAATTAACACAAATTCATTCTGATAATTTATAGCTTGCTAAACGGTATTTTGGGTATTAAATAAATTATGTCAGGATGGAAATAGCCTTTATTTTAACGTAAATTTAAAACATTTTATTTTTTAATGTAATTATTTAAGAGTATTTTTATTTTTAGAAAACATTTGCCTATTTAATTGGAAACAGAATGACAGCGAGGAAGAGCATAGGACAAGAGAGAGGAAGATGTCTTCTCTCGGTTGGCTCATTCACTAAAGGACCAGAGCAGCCAGGGCTTGGCCAGGCCAAAGCCAGGGGTCAGGAATTCCACCCAGGTCTCCCACATGGGTGGCAGGGGCTCAACTCTTTGGGTCATCCTCCACTGCTTTTCCAGGGATATCAGGAGGAAGATGGATTGGAGGCAGAGCAGTCAGTATTAGAACCTGCACTCTGATATGGGATGTCAGAGTTGCAAGTGGCAACTTCACCCCCCTGCTCCATATGCCAAACATAAATATATTTTTAAAACATTTCTGAATTGGCTGGTGCCACGACTCACTTGGCTAATCCTCTGCCTGCAGCGCTGGCACCCCGGGTTCTAGTCCTGGCTGCTCCTCTTCCAGTCCAGCTCTCTGCTGTGGCCTGGGAAGGCAGTGAGGATAGCTCAAATGCTTGGGCTCTGCACCCTAGTGGGAGACCAGGAGGAAGCACCTGGCTCCTGGTTTTGGATTGGCGCAGCGCACCAGCCATGGCGGCCAATTGGGGGGTGAACCAAGGGAAAAATGAAGACCTTTCTTTCTGTCTCTCTCTCTCTCACTGTCTAACTCTGCCTGTCAAAATTTTTTTTTTCTGAATTAAAATGATATACACACAGAAAAATATTTATGGCCTCTCATAGTAGAAAAACTAAAAGCTTCTAAAAGGGCTGATTGAGAATACCATATAGAACTAAATGAGCCTTTTAAAAATATTTACATAAACTAAAATAATCAAAGACAAATTAATGAAAATAGGGGAAATATGATTATATAATTTATTTTTGTTAGAGAGAGAGGGGCTAGAAACTCTGTTAAAATCTTTCAACACTCTTTACCAAGAATAATTTGAGGGGCTTTGCCTTTTTTAAAAAAAGGATTTATTTATTTTTTTGAAAGGCAGAATTACAGAGAGGTAGAGAAAGAACTGTCTCCTCTATCTGCTGGTTCACTCCCCAAATGACCGTTGCGACCAGAGCTGTGCTGATCCAAAGCTAGGAGCCAGGACTTCTTTCGGGTCTTCTATGCGGGTACAGGGGCCCAAGGACATGGGCCATCTTCCACTGCTATCCCAGGCCATATTAGAGAGCTGGATCTGAAGAGGAACAGCCGGGACTAGAACCAGCATCCATATGGGATGCCAGAGCTTCAGGCGGTAATTTTACCTGCTGCACCACAGCACTGGCCCCAAGAGAGTTTTGCCTTTTGAATACAGTTACTTTCCAGGCCATATCCTCTTAAAATTTCATAATGGAATTTTATATATATATATATATATATATATATATATATTTCCAAAGTAATATTCTTTCTCTTGTATGGGCCTATAGAAATAGAAATATAATGATCACAAATATTTCCAACCATCCACATGCTGTTTATCATTAAAATTATATTGTATATAATACATGCTAAATCAATAGACAACATGTGAAAGTCAAGCGTACAGGCTGACTAGATCTTACCGTTATTCCAGAAATTGTGTGAGATAGAATGAAAGCAAGAAAGGGAGAATGTAGCTAAGGAATTTGCAAGAAACTATAGAAAATTATAAGGAGTGGAGATATGAAGTCCTCAGGAAAGGCAACCTATGCACAAACACACACGCACACACACATACACAAACACACAGATGCATTCACATTATGAATGATGTGAGGAAGTAGCCACACTTGATGATCCTACTGCTGTTCTATATGGCTCATGGAGTATTCTCCACCACTAACAGGCATTTACCACCTTCTCAGTATAAATATACAATGAACCATGCTGGTCAAGCAATAAAAACCTCTGGATAATTTTAGATTTGAGTGGGTTGTTCAGTAAAGTTTAGGAGACATAGATTACTAATTCAAAATCTTCTAGACTGAATTTGAATAAACAAAAATCCTTAAATGTACATGTATAAATGCACATGTAAGGGGGCTCTAGAAGAGCTCCCCATTTCTCCTAAGAAAAAGTTGGTTAAATTAATGAAGTCTTGATGCTAATGGAATCAGATGAGGCTCATAAGTGCTCTTACAACTCCAAAATTAAGACCACATCCATTTTCCCAGGTCTTCTTGGAAGGCAATGGCACTAACAATCAGGAACATGAACAGATGACTTAAGAACAGCAATTTTATTGCTATAACTGTTTCCTTCACAGCTACGACAACCCTCAAAGATCTGCAGCCACCGGAAGTGGCCCGCCATCAGTCCTAGGGAAGGAGGGAAGAGAAAGGAAGCTGTGCCGTATTTCCCATTTTGGCGACTACACCCTAACGCATGATTCCCTGTGGGGACTCCTGGTGCTTGGTCACTTGAATGGGGATGTAAACTAGTACTAGACTTAGAATACACACCCGCATTCATGGGAACTGTGTGAGCTAGGAGTGAAGGCCAGGCCAGCTGCCAAGGTCAGGGAACCAAAAATGATAGTTTAAAATGTTTTTTTTTTTTTAATATTTTATTTATTTATTTGAGAGGTAGAATTACAGAGAGGGAGAGACAGAGAGAAAGGTCTTCCATCCCTTGGTTCACTCCCCAAATGGCTGCAATGGCTGGAGAGAGGCCAATCAGAAGCCAGGAGCCAGGAGCTTCTTTAGCATCTCCCATGCAGGTGCAGGGGCTCAACTCTTGGGTCATCTTCTACTGCCTTCCCAGCCCACAGAAGAGAGTTGGTCAGAAAAGGAGCATCAAGGACTAGAATGTGTGCCCATATAGGATGCTGGTGCTGCAGACTGAGGATTAACCTACTGCACCACAGCAACAGCCCCAGTTTAAAATATTTTTAAAGCTAAATTGTTTGTTGCAGATTTTGTCAAGCTGTCTTAAAGCAGGGGCATTTTGCTTGCTTTGAAAGTGGGCAGCTGTTCAGTGTGGAGGAAGTTGAAGTGAGGCACCCTGTACGTTGTTTGGAGACCAGGGGACCCCACATTTTCAGGCTTCATTAATCTTCACTTATGTTCTAAGACTCCAGCAGGCTCTGCACGCCTGTTTAATTACTCAGCAAAACAGAAGTTGCCAGTTTCTTTTTTTGGAGCTACTTTACTCGTTTTAAACATTTAACCCTGGCGCCCTTCACTTGTAGGAAAGCATCATGTGAAAGGATAAGAGAAAACACTAAACAATGAAGATCTTAATGGACTTCTTAGACAAACGGAAAGTGCTCATTCATGGAACTCAATGGATGGTCACAGTTGACACAGTTTCTAGGGCTCTGCATTTTGGTGCTTAATTATCTAAGAGTTTGCTCCAAACTGAAAAACTAGCATCTGTTACCAATTATCAGTGCAATCAAACAGACTTCATTTTACCTTTGAAAACAAAAAAAAATGACAAATACATTTAAATATTTTAACGATATGAATTTTCATGAGGAAGACAACTTAATACTTCAGTTTGTATTTATAAGCAGATTAAGAATCTGTTTCTTCAGTAATGAATTAATTTGACTAGGCTCAAAGCAAGCCATCGATAAAGTACTTGTCATTTATTCCGTTGAAGTGAAAGAAAACTAAAACACTGTAATCAGAGTTTCCAGTCCACACAATTTTCTTTAGCAGATAAGAATGCCCTGGTCTCCAGTACCAGGGCTTGCCTGATTGTAATAGAAGCTTGCTTCCTGGAACTCTACTGCGGTGACTTGCTTCTAATTAACCACATTTTAATATTTCACACACACACACACACACACACACGCACAAATGCACAATGCACGATGCAGGCATATTACTGAGGTGTGCTTTCAGATCTCTCCTTGATAGTAAAAGCTGTTGTGCAGGCTGTTGGAATTATGTCATGCCACTTCCGCAGAATACTGAATATAGAGAAATATCTCCCCACTGCCAGAAGGTGGCAGCTTCAGACCACTATGGATGGTCAAATATGCTTTGCTTTGAGATGCTCTTATTACATGTTCTTAAGACATTCATGCAAGGAACCATCCAAAAGATGGCTTTAAATGATTTATTTTCTAATACAATCTTGATGAAAAATGACCTTTCAGAATAGAAGTAATAAGTTTGGTCCCATTTGGTTTAAATTGAAATACAAGGGCCACCATTCAAAAAGCCACAGATTTTTGGAAACTAGCAGATTTATGAGATCCGACTTTTATGAACACTAAAAAAAATACATCTAAAAGTAAAAAATTCATAGCCTTGCCCTTAGAATCTATAAAGATACTAGAGCTGCTAGTTTAGAGCTTTGAACTTAGATCTGAACTTCGATCTGAGCATAAAACGTATAAATTTAGGACATATTTGGTCAAGTCAGGCATGTCAGGTCTCTGGAATTGTTTAATAATGGCCTCTATTCTCAGAGAATTTACCTTATGTCCAAGTAGCTTAATAACGAGAGGGAGAGAGAGGGGGTAGGGAGGAAGAGAGAAAGATATCAAGGTAGAAATCATAGCTTTAGAAATTATCTTTCAGTAAAATAAACTGCGAAATATCATTCCAAAGTGTAAAGCTGGGAGTAAGATTTTAAAGATAGAAGTTACAGCCTTCTTGTCCTCCATAATTACTTCAGATTATTTTTTAATTAAAGTTTTTGTAATTTTATCAGGAACTGCAAAATGAAAGCAGGCAAACAACAATAAAGTCAAATGCTGGAGCTGGCATTTTGGCCTAGTGGCTTAAGCTGTTGCCTGTGACAGCAGCATCCTGTTTGGGCACAGGTTCGAGTTCCAGCTGCTCCACTTTCTAATCCAGTGCTAATGGGTCTAGCAAGGCAGCAGAAGATGGCCCAAGTGCTTGTGCCCCTGTACCCACTGGGAGACCTGGATGGAGCTCCTGGCTCCTGAATTTGGCTTGGCCCAGCCCTAGCTGCTGCAGCCATTTGGAGAGCGAATCAGTGTATAGAAGATCTCTCTGCGTCTCTCTCCTCTTTGTAACTCTCCCTTTCAAATAAATAAATAAATCTGTTTTTAAAAAAGGACAGATACTAGTACAGTTACCTATTGCTTAATGACAAGGGCAAGTTCTGAGAAATCTATCATTAGGTGATTTTGTCATTGTTCAAACATCTTAGAGTATTTTTACAAACTAAAACTGCTATATCACTACACAATACAGTATCATTTTTTGATTAAGCAGATTTTTATTTTTAAATTATTATGTTATTTGTACATATGTGTGTGGTACAGTGTGACAATTTGTGATCAAAGTTAGTTAGCATTTACATCTCCTTCATCATTTTCTTTTTTAAAAAAGAAATTTATTTGGAGTCTGCATTGTGGTGTAGCAGGTAAAGCTGCCACCTGCAGTGCCGGAATCCCATATGCTTCACTTCCAAACCAGGGCTCTGCTGTGGCCTGGGAAAGCAATAGAAGATGGCCTAAGTCCTTGGGCCCCTGCATCTGCATGGCAGACCTGGAGAAATCTACTGGCTCCTAGCTTCAGATCTGCGCAGCTCTGGCTGTTGTGGCCATTTAGGAATGAAGCAGCAGATGGAAGACTTTCTCTTTCTCTCTCTCTGCCTCTGCCTCTCAGTAACTCTGCCTTTCAAATAATAGATAAAGAAATCTTTTAAAAAATAAAAAGTTTTATTTATTTATTTGAAAGGCAGAGATATAGAGAGAAAAGTGGAGAGAAAAAGAGAGAGAGAGATTTTGCTTCCAGTAGTTCACTCCCTAAATGGCCACAATAGTTGGAGCTGGGCTGGTCTGAAGGCAAGAGTCTGGAGCTTTTTCCAGGGCTCCCAAGGGGTCCAAGGCTTTGGCCCATCTTTTGTTGCTTTCCCAGACCACTGGCAGGGAGCTGGATTGGAAGTGGAACAACCAGGACTCAAACTGGCACCCAAATGTGATGCTGGCACTGCAGACAGAGGCTTAGCCTTGTACACCACAATGCCAGCCCTCCAATATTTCCTTAAAAACTTTTTTGGTCAACAATTACTGCAACATAAATAATTGTCTAATCTATTCCTAGAATAAACAGAAACTGGATGTTGTCTAAATTGAGTGTCTTGGTTCATTTTCTGAAGCTAAAACAAAAACTACAAACAGGAAACTTTATTTTTTAAAAAGATTTATTTATTTGAAAGGCAGAGTTACAGAAAGAGAGAGAGAGACAGAGACAGAGAGAGGTCTTCCATTCACTGATTGACTCCCCAAAGGGCTGCAAGGATAGAGCTGAGCCAATCCGAAGTCAGGAACCAGTAGCTTCTTCCAGGTCTCCCACATGGATGTAGAGGCCGAAAGACTTGGGCCATCTTCCATTTCTTTCCCAGGCCATAGCAGAGAGCTGGATCCGAAGAGGAGCATCTGGGACTTGAACCGACACCCATATGGGATTCTGGCACTGCAGGTTCACCGCACTGGTGACATCTGGTGAGGGACTTCTTGCTCCATTGTGACAAGATGGAGAGCATTACATGATGAGACACAGTATACATGCAAGAGGGGAAAGGGTCAAACCTGACCTTTTATCAGAAACTGTAGTATGTGTGGCCTATCATAGAACAAAACCTTCTTATGTGGCACATGACTGTATCTTACGTTTATTTAGATGATTCATGTTAAAGTTAAGTGACAACACTGACAAGTGTCAACATCCATTGTTTTATAATTATATCATTGTACCATTCAAGGGACTTTTAAGTCTTTTTAAAAAAATTAAGATGGATTTATTTATTTATATATTTTTTGCTATTAAGTAACTTTAATTTTTAAATTTTAATTTTTAATTAGCTCTTAACAGCTTCAATGTGTTTTATAGATAAAATTCTAAGAACATAATGATATTCCTTTCTTCCCCTCTGCCTCCCTTACCCTCTTTCCCTCCCATCTTCGTTGCTTTTCCTTTTCTCCTTGTCTTTCTTTTTTTTTAGTTTTTGAGATAACACATTTTAAATTTACATTACAGTGGAAAGCCTTCATATTTCACTTAGTAAAAGACCCTAGTTTAGTGGGAATATAGACATCTATAAATAATAATTGAGTGGAAAAATGACTATTACATCCATATACAGTAAACTTAAAAATAATCACAGATCATTAAAACCGTACCATCATAACATTATTGATCACTGTTTTCACAAAGGTATAAGACATGTGGATAACTTGATTTCCTCCTTTCCAGTTTTGACACCCTATCTTTCTCCTCCCTGATTGTTCATGCTAAAATTTCCAGTACTATATTGGATAAGAGTAGCAAAAAGTAAACATCCATGTCTTGTTCTAGACATGAGGATAAATGCTTTCAGCTTTTTCTCATTCAGTGTGATTTTGGCTGTTTGTTTGTCATATGTATCTTTTATAATTTTGCGGAATGTTTCTTTTATACCTGTCTGTAGAGGGTTTTATCATAAAGGGTATTGAATCTTATGAAATGGTTTCTCTGCAACTTTAGGATGACCACATGCTTTTTTTTCTTCATTCTGTTGCTGTGATTTATGACATTTATTAATTGCAAATGTTGAACCATCGTAATATTACTGGGATAAATCCCACTTGATTGTAAAGTGTGATTATTTTGATGTGGTTTTGGATTTGATTTGCTAGTATTTTGATGAAAATCTTTGTATCTATATTCACTAAGCATGTAGATCTGTAGTTTTCCTTTTGTGTCTGGTTTTGGTATCAAAGTGATGTTGGCCTCTTAATAAGGGTTTGGCAGAGTTCCATCCTGTTCCATATTTTAGAATAGTTTGACAAGTATTTGAGTTACTTCCTCTTTGAATATTTTGTAGAATTTGGTACTAAAGCCGTCAGGTCCCAGACTTTGTCTTGATGGAAAACTTTTGATTAATGCTTCATACTCATTGTTTGTTATGGGTCTGTTCAGGTTCTCTATATTTTCTTGAGTTAATCTTGGTAGGTTATGTGAATCCAGGAATTTATATATTTCTTCGAGGCTTTCCAGTTTATTAGCATACAGCTCTTCATAATAATTTCTTATGATCCTTTGTATTTCAGTGTATTGGTTATAATGTCTCCTTTTTCATGTCTGGTTTTATGTATTTGAGTTTTTTCTCTTTTTTTCTTTGTTACTTGGTGAAAGGCTTATCTATTTTGTTTATCTTTTCAAAAAACTTTTTATTCTGTTGATATTTTGTGTTTTTTCAGTTTCAGTTTTATTTATTTATGCTCTGATCCTTATCATTTCTCACCTCCTGCTGATCTGGGGTTTTAAAATAAAGATTTATTTATTTATTTATTTATTTTAAAGGCTGAGTTTCAGAGAGAGGGAAAGACAGAAAGAAAAGAGAGATCTGGCTGGCACCGCAGGTGGAGAATTAGCCTATTGAGCTGTGGCACAGCACTCCAGATTCTAGGCCTGGTCAGGGTGCCAGATTCTGTCCTGGTTGCTCCTCTTCCTGTCCAGCTCTCTGCTGTGGCCCGGGAGTGCAGTGAAGGATGGCCCAAGTGCTTGGGCCCTGCACCCACATGGGAGACCAGGAGAAGCACCTGGCTCTTGGCTTCGGATCAGCGTAGTGCGTTGGCCGCAGCGTGCTGGCTGCAGCGGCCATTAGGGGGTGAACCAATGGAAAAGGAAGACCTTTCTCTCTGTCTCTCTCTCTCACTGTCCACTCTGCCTGTCAAAAAAAAAAAAAAAAAGAGATCTTCCATGTGCTGATTCACTCCTCAAATGGTAATGGACAGTGCTGGCCAAAATGAAACCAGGAACCAGAAGCTTTATCTGTGTCTCCAACATGGTTTCATGGGCCTGGGCACTTGGGTCATCTTCTGTTGCTTTCCCAGGTGCATTAGCAGAGAGCTGGAATAGAAGTGGAGCAGCCTGGGCAGGAACTGGCACCCATATGGAATTCCAGCATCACAGGCAGCATCTTAGCTTGTCATGCCACAACAGTGGCCCCAATTGTTTTTACATGCAAGTAGGAGTGTATCTGTGGCCTAATATAAATTGAACATAAAATATCTGGATGTCTTCTCCTGGATAATGCACATAGCTCAGAACAAAACCAAAAGAAACTGAATAGCTCTTGAATGACCTAATCAAATAACAAAATCCCTGAACCCTAGTTTTATAAAATAATCCACATATACACTTCCTGAAATGTGTATATTTCTTTAGGAATGGCATGTTCACAATCAAATAATAAAATAAACGACATAAAGTGTTTCTCAAATATTTCAGAATTGTATAGTGGAAACATGTTGGAAAGTTGATATTAACTAATGCTTTCTTAAGAGTGTGTATCACAATATTATCAAATGGATTACCATTTGAAGTTAATAAACATGTGGGTATAGGGTAAACTGTCAAGCCTATAGAAAGAAGGATTTAAAGGGAAAGAGATTTTTCTACAAGGAGAAAAAAAACAGGGAAATTAATTCCAAAAGATTTGATGCATGTTGTGTGGATTCCACAGAATTTTTATTGTCATCTGGTATGTCTAATGCATTATTTGGAAGGTGTTACCTATAGTGAAATAATGCATTATCAACCACCAGAATGTTTTGACTGGGAGACAGCATGTACAAAAGTTTGAACTCAGGTTTCAAAGTCAAAATGTTGAGGATTAAGAAATCTAGAGAAACTCCATCAAGCCAAGGACATACATTCCATTCATGTTGGCTTCCTAGTAGTTATCCTTTTGTACTAGTAGAGACATCTATATTTGTAGTCTCATTGTGCCAACATCCTCAAAATGAAAACCACTTTCTTGAAAATATCTTGAATTACTAAAGAAGTCACTAAAGTCTTAAGACAGAGTCAAAATTTTCTGATGATGCTCTAATAGGGAAGAAAATGTAACAGCTGCAAATGGAGGGTAATGGATCTAAAATCATTCACATATTCACTCTTCTATCATAATCACACAATAAAGCCTTTTGCACCAGTTACATTGAAAGACTTTAAAGACTTCTTAATATCCATTCTAACAATATAATAGACTGACATAATGTTCACTTGCCCCAAATGTTAATAAACAATATCTACATTGTTCAAGGGGCAAGAATTCATAAGAGTCTAAGATTCGATAATTTGTATGGCTAGAAATTTCTGAGAATAAGAATTAACCCCTAAATTATGCATAACCTAATTTAAAACTCAAATGGCTTTCAAAGGCGCACATTACTAGTTTCCATAGATACCTAAAATAAGAGTACAAAATGACACCTCATTGGACAGATCCCCATAGTTTAGATTTTGCTTCATTGCTCTGAGAGTCCTATGACTCAGCTCTTTCTAGGGATTAAGACTCTTAGCTTTACCCCTGAAAACAATAATGTTGATCTCTTGACTACTTTCTTGATGGGTTAGCAACTGCCTCTCAGTCAGAAGTTGATTTCTCCCTCTCTCTCTTTAGTCAATAACGTTCAGTAAACATATGCTTAAATTCAGGCCTATATTGATGGTAGATGTGTAACAATAGTCTAGTGCCCCAAGTGTAATGAGAGGAAGAAGTGGATGCAGTGCTGCTGATGCTTGTTATTTTCCTTGGCTGGAAAAATACTTCCCAGAATCCTGGAAATAAACCGCAGGCCTCTTCCTTGTCTCAGAGTGATAACACCAAGGATGGTGAATCTATATTTGGTTGACGTCTATAATCAAATAGAATGACAATTGTCTTGTTTTTCACACCTGTATTTATGTTTTAATAAGCTTTCCCTTCTCCTTAGGTAAGTACAAATTAGGAAGAACCCCACTGCATAAATTAAAGATATCTGTTATTATTATCATGGCTCCCATTTATTTAGTACTGAACAGCTCATGGACTCTATGACCAACCACTATTTTATTCACTAATATTCATTGAATATTTGTCATATAATAGACTTTTGGATTTCCTCTGGACATACAATGATTACATACTAGCCCAGCTAGGGATAGTAATCATTTGCCTGTTGCTTTGTGGACTCCTTTAGAATTCCTCAGTTTTAAAAAAGGGCTAGGGTAGCAGCACATTAATGTATTAAATCATGGGGTGTAGCTAATTTTCCAGGCATTTTAATGTTCTCAAACTGAACTGTACAGGTAACTTCTTCTGCATAATCTCTATCATGGTATGTGATAAATATATATATATGTGTATATATGTATATATTTATGTGTGTGTATGAGTGTATGTGTATAGCTATTTATATGTTGTTATATTAAATATTAATATATATACTATAAATTGTTATTTCTGGTCCCAGACCTTCCTTTACATCTAGTCTAGTCTTTAGTCCCATATCATATATTAATATTCTCAAATATTTTGAGAATGATAATTTCCTCTGAGTTTTTACAATAGCTACTTATTTATTAAAAGAAATATTTTCTGGGCACCTACTATTCAATACTGATATACTGATGTATAAGGGGATATACTGATGTATACGAGGCACTCTCTGAGCTCTGGGTCCACAAAATTTAGAAAATATTCCATATTCCATATTTACACCCTCTGTCACACCTGGATTTGACTGCTTGAACATTTATATTCTTTCTTGCACATGCTAGAAACTTGTCTTTATCTGTTCTGGAACATTGTTCTCACCATCTATGTCCACCTCTATTTCGTAAGCTCAGTTTCTGGACTATACCATTTCTTGTTCAGACTTCTTTTATAGAAGTTACTATTTTTGTGATACTTTTCAATTTTGTTTTCTGAATTTTCTACTCTGAGTATCTTGAGAGCAAAGAATTTTTATTTAATCCTGTGTACCCTGGTACTTGCAATGTATATAGCACATAGTAATCATCTAAAGAATATTTTTGGGGGCTGGTGCCATGGTGCAGTGGGTTAAATCCTCTGCCTGCGGTGCCGGCATTCCATATGGGTGCTGGTTCTAGTCCCGGCTGCTCCTCTTCCAGTCCAGTTCTCTGTAATGGCCTGGGAAAGCAGTACAAGATGGCCCAGGTCCTTGGGCCTCTGCACCTATGTGGGAGACCCGGAAAAAGCTCCTGGCTCCTGGCTTTGTATCAGTGCAGCTCCGGCCATTGCGGCCATTTGGGGAGTGAATCAGCAGAAGTCCTTTCTCTCTGTCTCTCCCTCTCACTGTCTGTAACTCTGCCTCTCAAATAAATAAATCTTAAAAAAAAAAGAATATTTGCTGATTGAACTAATTAACTCAATATTAGTACATGCTACATGGAGAGATTTAATTTCAGTCATTAAATTTGCTTCATTTAAAGAAATCAGGACAATGTGTTTAGCAACATAGTTGACTAGCCACAAAGCCAGCTAAATGATTATTTAATTATTGTGTATTTAATACTAATTCTAACATATAATTAAGATTTGAATAGGTTTGACATATGGTATTGTTTTCTTTTCAGAAATTATAGGCTGATAAAATAATAATTATGCTATAGCTCTAAAAATGTCCCAACTGTGCATCAACTTAGCCCTTTCTCTGTATATTTTGCTTCTGTTACAGACTTTAGTACATGAATATTAGCAGGTGGGAATATTTACAAACAAGATAAAAAGGAGTAATTTTTAAAGGAGATATAGGGGATTGTTTTCTTCTGGAAGTCAGAAATTGTAAGCTAACTAGTAAGAAAAATTAAGTCCACAGAGTTTGAAGATTGGTAGCAGGACTTAAGTAGAAAGAACACACAGTAGTAAGTCATTAACTGACGGATTTAATCTTCATGGAGAAAATGTTAACTGGGTTATTCAACATCAGACCTCTCCTTAAACTGAGTTGGAGGTGGGAGCAGTGTGAATTATCACATGTGAAGGGTGGAAAGAGCATTGAATGCTTGGAGATTGGAGCGAAGTTCTGTTAGCTGCAAATGGAGTGATTTGGAGAAAAGGTTTCTTTAATATGGACTGACTTCTTAATATGACAGATTTTCTGTAACATGATAAGCCATATTCTGTGTGTGATACAAGTTTGATCAAGGTTTATAACGCTTAACATGATCAGGTATACAAAGAATATACTGGAACTATATAAAATAAATCTTTTCAGTAGCTCAGAAGTGTTCATCATTCATTGCAGGAAGTAGACCAGGGACTCAGAACAGGCACTATGGCATCTGGTTACCAAGCAACATCTTATCTACTATGCCAAAAGCCCACCCTGTTTGATGACCTTAAAATTTTTGAGGGGCCAGTGCTGTGATGTAGAAGGTTAAGGCTCTGCCTACAGTGCCAGCATCCCATATGTGTGCCAGTTGGAGTCCTAACTGCTCTAATTCCAATCCAGCTCCTTGCTAATGCACCTGAGAAAGCAGTGGAGGATGGCCCAAGTACTTGGATCCCTGTGCCCATGTAGGAGACTCAGAGGAAGCTCTGGACTCTCGGCTTTGGTCTAGCCTGGCCCCAGCCATTGTGGGGAGTGAACCAGTGGATGGAGGATCTCTCTTTCTCTCTCTCTCTTTGTCTGTCTCTCATTCTCCTTCCTTCCTTCCTTCCTTCCTTCCTTCCTTCCTTCCTTCCTTCCTTCCTTCCTTCCTTCCTTCCTTCCTTCCTTCTTTGACAGGCAGAGTTAGACAGTGAGAAAGAGAGAGACAGAGAGAAAGGTCTTCCTTTTTCCATTGGTTCACCTTCCAAATGGCCGCCATGACTGGTGTGCTGTGGCCGGCGCACTGCGCCAATCCAAAGCCAGGAGCCAGGTGCTTCCTCCTGGCCTCCCATGCGGGTGCAGGGTCCAAGCACTTGGGCCATCCTCCACTGCACTCCCTGGCCACAGCAGAGAGCTGGACTGGAAGAGGAGCAACCGGGACAGAATCCGGTGCCCCAGCTGGGACTAGAACCCGGGGTGCCCGCTCCACAGGAGGAGGATTAGCTAAGTGAGCCGCAGCGCCGGCCTGTATCTCTATCTTTCAAATAAACAAACATATCTTAAAAAACGAAATTTTTGAATACTGTAAGAGGTCTTATGAAGAGACACAATGTGGGGACAGAGAAAATTATAAGTATACACTTATAGAATGTCTGAATTTATGATAGATACAATTATGTGAGATTTATCCAGTAGAAAAAACTTAAAATAAATATATGTCATTTCCACTTTAGGAGACATTGGCTTGTTTGAAAGTTGAATCCACAGAAGTGATGACTATCATTTCTCAAAGAAAACCTTGAATATGGTGATTTGGAATAGGTAGAATATAGAACTCAGGACACCATATTCCTTCCGCCTGAGACTTCCTTTCCCACCTCGCCCAACAGCATGCTTTGTATTTGTTGAGTACAACATAGCTTAATCTTTATCTCTGCTGTGAACCATTACTTGATTTCTTTTTCCCCCATATTCTTCCTTCTCCATTCCAAAATCCACATCACTATTACTTACCAAGTATTCTTCTGTGCTAGACATTGATGAGCAATTTACATCCTTAGAGTCAGCCTTCACCATAACACAATGAGATAGATGCTTTTGTTGTTCATTATTATATGTTGGGTAGAGTTGTGGTATAGATAGATTTAGGAATTTAACATAACAAGGGCACATAATTAGGAAATGGCAGAATAGAGTTTGGCTCTTCCCTCCTGCTTATGTGTGAGAGCATGCTCTTACTTTTAGCTTAGTTGTTTCATACTTTTTGAGTCAATGCTGTTAATGCAGCTGACATGCACTCAGCATATCACATTGTAAGTCTTCTGGTCCCCATACAGTTCCTGTTCACCAGGAAAGGAGCTCCTTATGAGAAGATATGTTCTGGTTCATATTTTTTGTTGCATTTTCTGACAGTCCAAAATGCTTACTGAAATAATTTGTGAACATATACATATATAGTACTGGTTTGAGAAAGTTTTAAGGGAAAGAGAATATCAAGAAACAGTTTGAAATAACAGAATGGAAAACAGAAAACATCCAAGAAAAAGAGTTTCAAGAAGACAGGTAGTATTAGAAGGTCTTTATGGTAGCGATCTAGTCTTCTTTATCTTCTTTTATGATTAGTGATTTGTTTATCTCTTGCAACACCTTCAGTTATTTTCAAGATCCTTAGATCCTCTTTATTCTTTTAAGTCAAATAATGTTTCAAATGTGGAAGGTAGCCTGTAGTAAAACTTGGCAGTAAAGCTCTCTGAGGGATGTGTGAGGCTGTCTAAACTCCATGCACTTTGTATTTCCCCCACCATCTCAGTGCATGCCCAAGAGTTTGGGAGGAAAAAAAAGAAAAAGAAAAACAGATGTTTCCAGATCCTGCTCCTGCTTTGTATCTGCTGTTCCTGCTTTGAACTTGCTCCATATTTTTGAAAATCTGAGTGAACTATTAGCATTTTCTATTACTTCTGGGGTGTTTTTAAAAACTTATTTATTTGAGGGAAAGAGTGGGAGAGGGAGATAGAGATAGTAGAGAAGGGAGAAGGAGAGAGGGGGAGGAAAGAGAGAGCGAGCGAGCACTCTTAATCTCTTCTTTCCCCCAAAGACCTATAACAGCCTAACTCAGCCAGGGCCAAGGGTAGGGGCTGGAAATTCAATCTAGGTCTTCTGTGTTAATGGCAGGGATCCAAGTACTTAAGCCGTTACCTGCTGCTTCCCAATACTGGGTCTGTATTAGCAGAAAGCTGTACTCAGGAGCCAGACCCAGCAAATGAATACAGGTACTTTTATGTGGGATGTTGGTCTCTCAACTGGTGTGTAAGCCGTTAGACTATATGCCTGTTCTGGATTAATAAAAAATAAAATTAAATGTGCCCTTTACTTACCATAAGATAACCAGATCTCCCTCACCTCCTGATCCATTTCTGTGTGGCTGAATTATACTATTTCAAGCTCCACTTTAAAGATTAACTTTTCAATGCAGCAATCACTTACTGTTCCATTTTCTCTGCATCATCAGACTAATATACATCTTCAGAAAACCACCTCTCAAAATTTTCAAGTGTGTGTGTGTGTGTGTGCACGCGTGTGTTCATGCACCCATCACTTAAATATACTGAAGGAAATACACAAAATTGCAGTTGTATATTTCTGAGTACCTCTGATAGATGAGGGATAACTGTTTTCTTTCAAACATGATCGTCCTGCTTAACATTAAAATTTTTAAAAATTTTATTTTATTTCAAAGGCAGAATTACAGAAAGAAAGGGAGAGACAGAGAGACATCTTCCATCTGCTGGTTCACTCCCCAAATGGCTACAAATGGTCAAGCCTGAACCCAATGGCCAGGAGCTGAGAGCTTCATCTGGGTCTCCCATATGGGTGTAGGAAACCAAACACTTGGGCCATATTCTACTGCTTTCCCAGGAGCACTAGAAGGGAACTGGATCAGAAGTAGAGCAGCTGGGACTTAAACTGGTGTCCACATAGGATGCCAGTGTTGTAGCAGGCAGCTTAATCCACCATGCCACAATGTTGGACCCTAACCTTCTGCTATACTTAAGTGTAACCGATCTGAACTTATAGGGTGAAATCAGAAAATCCCTTAGTTTAATTATTGTTTTTCCAGGTGTACATATTAGTTGCTGACATTTTAGGCAAAACTCACAGCTTGTCTGATTATGTCTGTCTCTAAGCCTATTTCCAAAATACCTGGATCAACTTCATCAAGGTCCGCCTCATATCTAACTACATAGAAAACATAACTATTCCTCTCTGCCTTCCACAGATAAGGCCTGGTATGTGAGTCTTTTGTTATTGCTATTTATTTGTGTGTTTTCCTCAGATGTTATTCCTACATAGGCTCTAGCTTGATCAGCTCAGAGTCAACAGAGAAAGTGATTAGATGAAAACGTATGTGGTCTTAGAGTAATTACAATTTCCTTTTCCTCCTAGTACAGAGAAAAATGCTAACCCTCATTTTCCATTTTTTAGGCAAGCACTCCCCCCACCCTCTCTTGTCCCTCCCCGGTACATGCTCACTTCCTGTTGAGTGCCACATGTTCTGGTCATTTTCTTTCATTTCATTGTTAGCTGTTCTACTTTAATGGCACAATTCTGAATTCGGAACTCACCTGATCCACCAGGCAGCCTTTAAAAAATGTCATTTATTTGAAAAGCTGAGAGATTGGGGGTAGCAGGGTGGAAGGCGGGGAGAGAGAGAGAGAGAGAGAGAGAGAGAGAGAGAAATTATCTGCCATCTGCTCTGCTGGCTCACTTTCCAAATGCACATATCAGCTCGAATAGAGCCAGAAAAAAGTCAAAAGCATGGAACTGTCCAGTGGGGGACAGGGACCCCTACTTAAGCCATCACAGGATGCCATAACACAGGATGTATGTTAGTAGGAAACTGGAATTAGAAGTAGAGCTGGGATTGAATCCAGGCACTGTGATATGGGATGCAGTGGTCCCATGTGGCATCTTCATTGTTGTGCTGAATGCCTGCTAATGCAGTGTTGGCAACACTCGGTCTGACAACCTAGGTCTAAGAGAAAACCCAGTTTTCTGCGCCTTCAAATTGTTGCTGTTTCCCTGTTTTCTCATCCTGATTATGCAGCTTGCTCCAGCCTGCCTTTCACTTTGTGACTTCTCCAAGAGAAAGAAAAACATCAGCATAAGTCTCAATGCTTTAAAAATTCCAGAGGACATACTTAAGTCTTTTTCCAAAACCTCCTTTGGTTGTGTTCTTGTGTTAGCAGAGAACAGAAAGACAAAATATCCTGCTGGGGCCTAAGATACC
The DNA here is from genome assembly GCF_964237555.1 of Oryctolagus cuniculus. Lineage (NCBI taxonomy): Eukaryota > Metazoa > Chordata > Mammalia > Lagomorpha > Leporidae > Oryctolagus > Oryctolagus cuniculus. The sequence goes on along the minus strand of NC_091432.1, from coordinate 175,437,297 downwards.
TATCTGCCTTCTTCAAAGAACTATGCTCTTTCTGTGGCTCACCTGGGGTCAGGGTGGGTGGGAGGCAGGCTTCAATGTTACCAGTTCTTTCAAAAAAAAATTCCCACAATGAATCTGTAACCCTGTGTTAATTTAAATGAGGAAAGGGTCAAGTTGATGGAGCAGATTTATCATTTCCTAGTTATGTCTTTTTGGTAGATTGTTTTGTGCTTCCCTTAAATATTGAAAATATCAATCACTCATTGTCTTTAGATTTGATGTTTCAGGTGAAATTTTAAGACAATGGGGAAAGTCTTGTTACATAATGAGATTATTTCCCCTTTTTCTTGGAATTCCTCTAACCCACAGCACATTTGCAGACCTATAAGCAGCAATATAGAAATAGTAGAGGCCTTAGTAAACTTAGCTATTTTTAAATAAATGAGCACATTCTAGGCAAAATAAAAATAAGAAAATATTTGGTACAAATTTTCCTCTCACAGAAGTTAAAGTTTCTGTTGTAAAAATATGGAATTGTTGTTTGTTAAAGTAATTACTTTCCATAAGCCTTTTCTTATCCATAGTAATTTCTATTCATTGTAAAGTACATTTCCTTGAGATTATGGAGCACTGCATAATAATTCTGAAACCATGAGGCACTTTTTGTTTCTTATTATTTGGGTGTTTAAAGATGGTTTTCTCTTTCATTCTGATTATTTACAATGTAAAAATAATTTTTCATGAAATAAGATGGATGGACATTTTGGAGCCAACATAAGCTAATCAGAATCTACAATTCATTCATGTGAACCTACAAATCTTGATTCTGCAAGATATTAAGTAGGGTCCTAAATAAAAGCAGTTGAAGAATGAAAAGAATTATGATGGTTGAAAGTATTCCTTAGCAGTACTATTGTGTGTCTATACACAAACACACACACACACACACACACAATATGAGATGAATATGGCAAATGTGATGAAAGGTAGATGTAGATTTAAACACACCTTTCTGAACTGAAACAAATTATTTGTAATGCTGTCTGCATCAGTATTTTTTAAAACCTGTATTCTTTATCTATTTAGCTTTTAAAATTTCATTAATTTGAGAAAAATAGATGACTCCAATCCATTGATTTACTTTCTTACTGCTCCTGATAGTTGCTCCTGAACCAGGCTACCGTGTGGAACCAGGAATCCAATCCAGACCTCCCATATGGATCGAAGGAACCCAATCCCTTGAACCATTACTTCTTCTTCTTTTTTTTTTTTTTTTTTTTTTTTTTTTTTTTTTTTTTGACAGGCAGAGTGGACAGTGAGAGAGAGAGAGAGTGATAGAGAGAAAGGTCTTCCTTTGCCGTTGGTTCACCCTCCAATGGCTGCAGCAGCCAGCACTGCGGCCAGCGCATTGTGCTGATCTGAAGCCAGGAGACAGGTGCTTCTCCTGGTCTCCCATGCGGGTGCAGGGCCCAAGCACTTAGGCCATCCTCCACTGCACTCCTGGACCACAGCAGAGAGCTGGCCTGGAAGAGGGGCAACCGGGACAGCATCTGGCGCCCTGACTGGGACTAGAGCCCAGAGTGCTGGAGCCACAGGCGGAGGATTAGCCTATTGAGCGGCGGCGCCGGCGAACCAGTAATTCTGCCCCCCAGAATCTGCGCTAGCAAGAAGGTAGAGTCAGGAGTAGAATCTGAGTATTGAAGCCAAGTGTGTTAACTTCTAGGCCAAATGATTACTCCTGTAAAACCATATTCTTTTTTTAAAGATTTATTTATTTTTTCATTTATTTGAAAGTCAGAGTTACACAGAGAGAGAAGGAGAGGCAGAGAGAGAGAGAGAGAGAGAAATTCCACCCACTGGTTCACTCCCCAGTTGGCAGCAATGGGCAGAGCTGCACCAATCCGAAGCCAGAAGCCAGGAGCCAAGAGCCGTGAGCCAGGAGCCAGGAGCTAGGAGCCAGGGACTTCTTCCAGGTCTCCCACGCGGGTGCAGGGGCCCAAGGATTTGGGTCATCTTCTACTGCTTTCCCAGGCCATAGCAGAGAACCGATAGCAGAGAGCTGGATCACAAGTGCAGCAGCCCGGACTCGAACCAGCACTCATATTGGATGCTACCACTGCAGGTGGCAACTTTACCCCCTACTCTGCTTTCAGTGATTGCTCTCTGTTCTGCTATCTTTCCAGACTGTGACTAATTATTTCCCTTCATTAGGCCATTTGTTTCCTTGAAGATATGGAGTTTCAAGTGATTGGATCTCCTCTGAGCACTATTCTTCCTAAATGGCATCAATTTATTTTCTGAAGTTTCTTCTGCTCTTATCATCTGATCCTCATTCATTGTATTGACTTCTCATTTACATTAGAATTCCATTTTTATTGGAATATTACATTAAGATCACAAGAAAACTCCCTATACAAAATGATTTAAATATCAGTGATTTTAGAATTCATTTACATTCATGTTCAATAACCATTGTAAGTGATCTTGATTTTTAAATATCATTGGAACTTTTACATTTTACCCAAAAATGAGGAAATTTTAGCATTTTATTTATAATATGTTATCTTATTTATAATGTCACATTGGTAACGAAAGCTTTGCATTGCCTTTAAAAGTAACTAGAGTGTATTTTCCACAATTAGAAATTAATATAGTAATAGTAAATTTTGCATATTAGCATGAGTATGTCAACTATGATAACATTCACAAATAATAGTCATTAATAGAATTTCCAAAATAATTTCCCAGAATCATTTTTCATCTTTTTTTTTTTTTTTGACAGGCAGAGTGGACAGTGAGAGAGAGAGACAGAGAGAAAGGTCTTCCTTTGCCATTGGTTCACCCTCCAATGGCCGCCGCGGCCGGCGCGCTGTGGCCAGCGCACCACGCTGATCTGATGGCAGGAGCCAGGTGCTTCTCCTGGTCTCCCATGGGGTGCAGGGCCCAAGCACTTGGGCCATCCTCCACTGCACTCCCGGGCCACAGCAGAGAGCTGGCCTGGAAGAGGGGTAACTGGGACAGAATCCGGCGCCCTGACTGGGACTAGAACCCAGTGTGCCAGTGCTGCAAGGCGGAGGATTAGCTTAGTGAGCCCCAGCGCTGGCCATTTTTCAACATTTTATAAACCTTTACTTCTTGTTTTACATTTTGTAGCAATGATTTACATTTTTGTTTTATATTTTGTTTTACATTTTGGCAAATGATCTCTTTTTATAACCTGTTATGAAATATTATTAACTTATAAATCATACATACAGTATAGTATACTATAATATAGCTTAGTATAGTATATGATAATATATTATACAGTATATTGTACTAAACTATATTACAGTATGCTATACTATAATATAGTATTTTATTATTTTTAAATGAAAATTAATTTATTTGCCAAATGATTAAGAAATCCTTTTTTTGTCATTCAAGTAGGCATTAATGTTGCATCCAAATCAGACTATCTCTGTCAAAATAGTAGAATCATGTATTTAATTTTCAATATCATCACAGGCTAGAAAGAAAAAAAAAACAGTATTCACATGAAATGCTAAGAAAAAATACTGATTTGTGGCCAGCACTGTGGCATAGTAACTTAATCCTCTGCCTGCGGCACCTGCATCCCATATTGGTGCTGGTTCAAGTCCTAGCTGCTCCACAGCTGATCCAGCGCCCTGCTAATTGTGTGGGAATGCAGCAGAAGAAGGCCCAAGTGCTTGGGCCCCTGCACCCACATGGGAGACACAAAAGAAGCTCTTAGCGCCTGGTTTCAGATCCCAGCACCTGCCATTGTGGCCATTTGGGAAGAGAATCAGCAGATGGAAGACCCCCTCTCTTTGTCTCTCCCTCTCTCTTTCTGTAACTCTGCCTCTCAAATAAATAAAACTTTAAAAAAATACAGATTTAAGTTATCAGACAGATCACAACACAAATAAAAGTAGTACAGAAATCAGGTGTTTAGTCTAGCAGTGTCCCACATCAAAATGCTTGGGTTTGATTTCTGGCTCCTGTTAATGGCAATGCAGATCCTCAGAGGTGGTGATTATGGTTCAAGTAATTGAAGTCTCACCACAAAAGTCGGGTACTTGGAGTTTGTTTCTGATCGCAGCTTTGAACCTAGACAGGCCTAACCATTGCAGGTCTGGGGACAATAAACCAGCCTATGATATCTCTCTCTGCCTCTCTCTCTCTTTCTCTGTCTCTTTCTTTCCTCTCGTATTCCCCCTACTCCTGCAATCTAAACAAATAAATAAAAAATTAAACAAAACATATATGAAAATTTTCAGTGACATGTTGAAAGAATCTTGGTCAATAGTAAATTGAAGATTATCTAGAGTTTTGAATTTCTTAATAACAAATGAATGAGGATCAGATGATAAGAGCAGAAGAAACTTCAGAAAATAAATCAATGCCATTTAGGAAGAATAGTGCTCAGAGGAGATCCAATCACTTGAAACTCCATATCTTCAAGGAAACAAATGGCCTAATGAAGGGAAATAATTAGTCACAGTCTGGAAAGATAGCAGAACAGGGAGCAATCACTGAAAGCACAGGAAAAGAAAAGTAGTGAGCTTTGATTGCCACAATTAGGGGATCTAGTTAAGTAGCTATTGTAGAACTCTCTCTATGCAACAGGAAGAAGGATGTGAAGTGGAAGAAGCGATGACAGATTGGAAACTGGGAGACCAACAAGGACCAATGAGTATGATCTGGAGTCTTCCTCAATTTCTCAACAACTTTGCACCTCTAATTTCATGGATGGGAGTGACTGGGAAAGATTGCTATGTTTTTCATGGTGCAGATATTAGAAAGCCAGGAAGACCCAGAAAGGCAATTACTAGCCATTCAACTGCTGCCCATGATACGCAGATGATACACCAGGTAAGGCACCTTGTGAATGAGCTGCTTTGGTGCCTCTTGCCCAGCTCCAAACTTTAGAATCTGCAAAGCAAGATGCTCCTGTTTCACTTTCACATGGAAATTTTCTCTATGGTAGATACCTCCCTAAACCATATGCAGGGGATTCTCCATCTTTGCTAAACTGATAGAATGCAAATCCAGCACAGGTATAACTTCAAACTTCTCTTATTTAGTTTTCAATGAGAATCAAATAAAGTTATAACTCAGGAATTATAAGGACATCAGAATTTCCTGAAAGGCTTACAGAGCATACAGTTCTGGGTTCACAACCAGCATTTCCAATCTATGTGTGTTAATAATCAGGTTTTTCCTGAAGAACAGAATCAACGTGATGTACATACACACAGAAGTTACACTTATTTCAAGGAATTTGCTCATGTGATGTTGGACCTGGCTTGTCTGAAGTGTGCAGGGCAGGTTGAAGACCCAGGGGAAAGCTGATGTTGAAGTAGTTCAAGTAGGAAGACAAACTGGTGGTAAAATTTCTTCTTCCTTAGGGGATGTCATTGTTTTTTTCTCATGACCGTCAATTGGTTGGAGGAAGCCCACTCATTAAGAAGAGTAATCAGTTTTAATCAGAATGCACTGATTTAAATGTTAATCACATCCGAAAAATACCTTCACAGCAACATGTGGACACTTATTTGACTGAATATCTATGTCCTATGGCCTACTTAGGTTGATACTGGAACTAATTACTATCAGAAATAGATTTGATAATATATGTTTAAGACCAGTTTAAGATAATATATGTTTAAGACCTCTACAAGTATTCAATATAAATTATTTTATTCAGCTTGATGGAGCCTTATTGTACTTACTTAATACATAAAGCAGAATTTAACTGCATAAATGAAATAGTTGTGTCTATCTTCCCAGGGCAAGACTCAAACTAACAATCTAACAATCTAAGGACTATCAACTTATTGGCTGCATAGGAGTGGGAGGATTTTCATGTCACAGTTGTCACCACCAGGTGGGATTCATGTGGTTACTAAGTTCCAAAAAATAAGAGAAAGCATGGCTTTTCATTTCAGAATAATTTATTACAACAAGTACTTAGAAGCTGATTAAGGTAACATCCTTGCTTTGTTGGAGCCACGGTAGCCTGTCCATGCAGGCTTTATGAATACTGTTAAGAAGTGGATCCCAGAAAGAAGCAATCATTTTTAAAATCTAAATCCTTCAAGCATTTAAATCATTGCTCCCCAAAGCACACTTGAAATAATGAAATCAAATAACAATTATTCAGTTGTCCAAAACAAACCACAGATTAAAAAAAAAAAAAAAACTCTGTTATCATGAATTACAATGCTTACATTGGCTAATCCTCCACCTGCGGCGCTGGCGCCGGCACCCCTGGTTCTAGTCCCAGTCGGTCGGGGCTCCGGATTCTGTCCTGGTTGCTCCTCTTCCAGTCCAGCTCTCTGCTGTAGCCAGGGAGTGCAGTGGAGGATGGCCCAGGTCCTTGGGCCTTGCACCCGCATGGGAGACCAGGAGGAAGCACCTGGCTCCTGGCTTCAGATCAGCGCAGCACACCGGCCGCAACGCGTCATCTGTTGCAGCCACTTGGGAAAAAGGAAGACCTCTCTCTCTCTCTTTCTCTCTCTCTCTCTCTGTCTAACTCTGCCTGTAAATATATATATATATATATATATATATATATATATATGAAACAGTCCCTGTCAATACATTCAATACATTTAAATGATAGGGTTCACTAGTGAGCCTCCCACGGTTCACTAGTGGAGCGTTACAAAGTCATCACCTATGGACTCACAAGCTCTCAAGGGGACGGACTTACCAGCCTTCCCTCACAACTCGCAGTGGGACATGGACTAATGTGTAAACGTGGTGGAATAGATTCGAGGCACTTTGGAGTAAAGTGCCACCGAATCGTCGAACATGAGCACTGTCACATGAATCTCACAAAAATCGCAGTTGTCTGTGAAACATGTCAAGTATACCAGTGGCAGTGAGATATTTGCTCAGTGTGGTTTCTCACACCTCTTTTAGTACACTGTGGAGGATGTGCTCAAGGTGACGGTGGTGTTTACTCAGCGTGTTCTTTCTGCTTCTGGAGATTCCCAAGTTAGAGCTTCACAGTTTTCCTATAGGCTCAACATCAATGACACGCACAGTTTTTAAAACGGCATTTAACAACCCACCGAATAGTCACCAGGCTCTCTCATCAAGGTTCAAATTATAATTTCTTCCTATGCCAGCATTCCATTTCACTACATGGTTCTTAGGCCATATTATAAGCAAGAGAAATCATACGTCAGTGGTCACATTGTGACTAAGTAATCGACGGATAGGACAGAGATGTTTATGCCGTGTTAGCATGTCCACGCAAAGCCTGAGAGGCTCTCTTTCCAGCCATTTGATCCTAGCAGAAGCTATCATCAATCTAATGGCTTAAGTCACAGATCCTGTGCTAGACACTTCAGATGTTTCATTTAATTGTTAATTTCATCTAATGATTATGACTGCAATTACAGTGTTATAATTGGGTTAGAGAAGCATAATGGAATCATCTTAACTATAGATACTACATTTACAAGTGTAATAATAAAATAGACTATATATTTTCATGTGACTGAATTGCCCTTCTTTATGAAACATTCACATTTTTAGAAAGTGGCAATGTTTCAGAGGAAATGAAATTTATCCCCGTTTCAGAAAGTTACCTAGATTTAACCTCAGAATTTAAACAAATTATTTAGAAACTCGAGGATTTCCCAGGAAAATGTATAGTGTTATGGACATTCTCTTTCTTCCTTAGGATTTCTGGTGGCTTATTTGCGGAGCCAAACTGGTAGATGTTGAAAAGAGAGCTTGGGACCCTCTCATGAGTTTCTTAACATTCATCTGGATTTTTGTTTTTTTAAATTCTGGTGGCTCACTTGTTGGCTTGGAGCTGTAATTTCTCAGCAGAGTCATGATGATCCTTTGAACAGGAACTGGTCTTTATTTTGTTGGTGCAGCATATAACATATAACTCAAACTGAAACTGTTTTTTTTTTTTTTTAAAGAGTTACTTGAATGGCCGGAGCTGTGCTGATCTGAAGCCAGGAGTCAGGAGCCCGGAGCTTCTTCCGGGTCTCCTACATGGGTGCAGGGCCCAAGGACTGGGACTATCTTCTGCTTTCCCAGGCGATAGCAGAGAGCTGTTTGGAAGTGGAGCAGTGAAACTCGAACTGGCGCCCACATGGGATTCTGGTACTGCAGGTGGCAGCTTTACTATGCTATGCCACAGTGCTGGTCCCTGAAACTGTCTTACTGTGAAATCTTTTGCTAGCAGTCCTCAATGTTCCAACATCCTTTAGCAATTCTCCAAGGATGCTTTCAGTAGACAGAAATATCAGTGGTATTAAGTACTTGTCTTCTTCTTTAGAGCACATTTATACAAGTGGATAGCGTCGGCCAGCGCCGCAGCTCAATAGGCTAATCCTCCGCCTAGCGGCGCCGGCACCCCGGGTTCTAGTCCCAGTCGGGGCACCAGATTCTATCCTGGTTGCCCCTCTTCCAGGCCAGCTCTCTGCTGTGGCCCAGGAGTGCAGTGGAGGATGGCCCAAGTACTTGTGCCCTGCACCCCATGGGAGACCAGGAGAAGCACCTGGCTCCTGGCTTCGGGTCAGCGCGGTGCGCCGGCCGCAGCGCGCTGGCTGTGGCGCCCATTGGAGGGTGAACCAATGGCAAGAGGAAGACCTTTCTTTCTCTCTGTCTCTCTCTCTCTCTCTCACTGTCCACTCTGCCTGTCCAAAAAAAAAAAAAAAAATGTGGATAGCGTCATTACAGAGGAGCCACAATAACCTAGCATAGCAAGCTAAGCATGTGCTGCATTGCTGGTTTGCTTTTCTGCACTTGCCCTATTGCAATGTGTCTATGTGTGATTATTAAGTGAGGCTGTTTCTTTCCAGAAATTCATTAGCATATTTGCCTCAATTTCTGTCTTTATTTCTGACCCCCAATTCAACCAATTTATTTCCTGCTCTGAGAATTTTATTCATATAGGGGATATCAAAATACATGTGTCCATTTCTTCCCTCTCACCTCTGTAACCTACCTCTGCCTTCTGATGAAACTTTATCTCAAAGTAACATTGGACTCTTAACTCTTTGGGGCTATAATGAAAGGCCGTTAAAATAATTGCTCCCTGTGAATAGACCTCTCTGTGTCCATGGCCCTTTGCAAACGACTTTGCTGCTCCTGCCAAAAAGAGAAAGAGTCAATTCATAAATTTTAATGGTGCTTTTTAAGGGATGAAGACAAAAATTCTTGAGAAGCCAAACAATTTACTCAGAATCATGCAGCTACTAAATAGTAAAAAGAAGCTTCATCAGGGAAGACTCTGAACGAAAAATGGACACTTTCTTTGAAAAATTAATAATTTTAGAATGTCTACATGTTCCATGTTTCAAATTTTGATTTATAGCACTTTCCATCCACATATACTCTGTATTCAGTTGATAAAATGATTAATTTTCAAACTGAATATTCTTGATTAAAGCATTAATCACCATGGAGCAAATTAGCTTACGTCTTAATTTTAAAAAAGTGTGTTAGTTTGTGTTGTCTCTATTTTCCAACCGACTGCTGCCTCTGCATGAAGCAAACAACACCTTAGGTGTGAAATATTAGCACAAAATATCACAGCATCTTGGGAAAATGTTATTTTCTCCCCAAACACTTTTACCCAAAGTGTTTCAGCCAACAGTTATGCTATTTAAAAAGCTCTCAATTTCATCAGTGGTTAATGTTCTTCATACTTTGGCTTTGGACTTTAAAAAAAATCAGACTCTGCTTGTAGCACTCTTCTGGGTAACATACAACTGAACAATATTAATGCTTAGAATTGTTAGGCAGGAACAAGAAATCTTTGGGAAAGAAGTCTCCATGCTAGAGATATATGGTTGTAGTAATTTTGCCTTTGAAATGACAGCTTTCAAAATGCCTTTGAAATCTTTGCTTATTAAAAAAATGATAAAACTTAAACAGAAAAGTGTTTTAAAGTGGATGTAAAGAATTTTATTAAATTAAATTTTAAATTTTAATGCAAGCATTGAGATTCCCTATTCACATACTAGAAACCAAATATATTTGATGCTTGGAATCCTCTTGCTAATATAAAACTTCTTATCTATTAGAAACAATTCCTTTAAGCTTAAAATAAAAGGGAAATGGAGATTGCGATGGCTTGAATATGTTATGAAAGTTGATGTGTTGGAAATTTAATCACCCAGTGCAACAGTACTGAGGACAGGCCTGTTGAAGAGTCCATTCTTATCATGGTAGTTAGTTACTGGTAAAAGAGAGTTCTGCCCTCTCTTGCTCTCTTGCTTATCCTTGCATCCTTATACCCTTCTCTCTTCTACCAGGGGCTGATATTGCAAGAACTTTGCCAGATGCCAGTCCCATGCTCTTCTTCCCAACCTCTAGAACCAGGAGCAAAATATATTTCTTTTCTTCATCAATTACCCAATCTGTGTTCTGGGATCTTATCCAGGATATCAGGAAATCATTGTGCATGCTGATGTTTGAGATATTGCCTCTGTTTTCTTCTAGTAGCCTCAGAGTTTCAGGACTTATATTTTATTCTTTGAGCTGATTTTTATATATAGTAAGAGAAGGGGGTGATGGCAGCATGGGATACTCTATCTTCATTCTTCTGCAGGCAAATATCTATTTAATCGTATTATATAATTAATACATATTATTTTACATTATATTATATTTATTAAAGAGGCTGTTCTTTCTCCACTGTAAGTTTTTGGTGCTTTGGGGTGTAGATGTCTGAATTCATTTCTGGGTTCTCTGTTCCATTCCATTGGTCAATGTATTGTTTTTTATGCCAGTATTGTGCTGTTTGGGATACTATTGCTTTGTAATACGTTTTCTCCAACTTTGTTCTTTTTCCTCAAGATTGCTTTGGCTATGTGAGGTCTTTTGTGGTTTCATGTGAATTCTAGAATTAAGAAAGATTTTAAGGGAGAATCCACTGAATCTGTAAATTGCTTTGGGAAATATGGATACTTGACAATGTTAATTCTTCTAAAATAATGATAATCGATGTCTTTTCATTTTATTGTGTCCTCTTCAATTTTTTTATCAGCGTTTTGTAATTTTCATTTTAATTAATTACTTTATTTTTTTGAAAATATTTTGTTTATCTGAAAGGCAGAGTTACAGAGAAAGAAAGAGAGGGAGAGCTGGAGAGAGAGAGAGTCTCCATTCCTGGTTCACCCCTCAAATGCTGCAATGGCCAGTGCTGGACCAAGCCCAAGCCAGGAGCTTTATCCATGTCTCCCATGTGGGTACAGGGACCCAAGGACTTGGGACATCCTCCACTGCTTTCCTAGGTACATTAGAAGGGAGTCAGGTTGGAAGCAGAGAAGTCAGAATTCAAACCAGGGCCTATATGGGTTGCCAGAACTGTAACCCATTATGCTATAATGCTGGTCCCTGTAATTTTCATTTTATAGATCATTAATTTACTTGGTTAATTTATACCTACTATTTTTTAAAATATTTATTTATTAATTTAAAGGCAGAGTTACAGAAATGCAGATGCAGAAAGAGAGAAAGGTCTTCCATTGCTGGTGCACTCTCCAAATGGCCTGAATGGCTGGAGCTGTGCTGATTGGAAGCCAGGAGCCAGGAGCCAGGAGCTTCTTCCTGGTCTTCCACGTGGGTGCAGGGTCCCAAGCACTTGGGCATCTTCTACTGCTTCCCCAGGCCATAGCAGAGATCTGGATCAGAAATGGCGCATCTGGGGTTTGAATGGCACCCATATGGGATGCCAGCACTGCAGATGTTGGCTTTTACACACTATGCCACAGTGCCACCCCCCCCATTATTTTTTATACTTGTTGTGAATGGAATTTCATTCTTAATGTTTTTGTGGCCAAGTTGATTATTTGTGTCTAAAAATAATACTAATTTGTGTATGTTGCTTTTCTATCTTGCAACTTTAATGAATTTATTAGTTAGAGCAGATTTCTGGTAAGCCTTTTAGTTTTTCCACACATAAAATTATGTCATCAGGAAACAAGGATAATTTGACTCCTTCTTCTTCTATTTTCATACCTGTTGTTCTTTATCTTTCTTTATTATTTGGGTTAAAACACAGGCAACAGAAGTTAAAACAGATTTGTGGGATTAGATCACAGTAAGAAGCTTCTCTAAAGTCAAAGAAACAATCAATAGAGTGAAGAGACAAACTTTAGAGTGGGAGAAAATATTTGGAAGCTCTCTACCTGACAAGCAATTAATATCTAGTGCATACAAGGAACTTAAATGGCTCAATAGGAAATGTATAATCCAAAGAAAAAATGGGCAAGTGATCTGAATAGACATTTCTCACAAGAAGCTATATGAATAACAATATGCAAATGTTCAGCGCCATTACCTGAGAGGGAACTTCATAGGAAAACTGCAAGAGGATATCATTTCACTTCAGTTGCAATGGTATAATCAAAAAGAGAAAAAATATTGAAAATGCTAATGAGGATGAGATACACTGTTGGTAGGCATATTAATTAGTATAACCAATATGAAAAACAATACGGATCTTCCTCAACAACAAAAGACAGAAAGAAAAAATGGAAAAAAAAAAACCCAAGAACTGCTGCATGATCTACTTATCCCACTACTTTGTATCTATCCAGTGGAAATGAAATCACTATATATTAAAAAAAAATAATGTACTCCTGTATCTATTGCAGCACTCTTCAAAATAGTCAAGATATGAAATCAATCCAACCATCCATCAACAGATGAAAGGATAAAGGGAATGTGAATATGGAATGTTGGTCTACAAACAACAAATTCTTGTCATTTTTGGCAACATGGATGGAACTGGAGGGCATTTGGTAAAATAAATCAGGCATAAAGACAGAAGTTGCTTTTGTCACTTGTATGTAGAAGCTTAAAAAGTTGGTTACATAGAAATAGGGAGCAGAGGGGTGAGTGCTGTGATACACTGGGATAAACTGTCATCTGCAATGCTGGCGTCTCATATGGGTTCCAATTTGTATCTTGGCTGCTCCACTTCTGATCCAGGTCCCTGCTTGCACCTGGGAGAGCAACAGAAGATAGCAACAGAAGATAGTGCTTGGTCCCCACACCCAAATGAGGGACCCAGATGGAGTTCCAGGATCCTGGCCTCAGTGTGGCCCAGCATTGGCCATTGCAGCTGTTTGGAGAGTGAACCAAAATAGAATATAGATCTCTCTCCCTTTCTCTCTCCCTCCCTCCTTTCTCTGTAACTCCATCTTCCAAATAAATAAATAAATCTTAAACAAAAAAGAAATGTAGATGTAGAGGGATTAGAGGACAAGTATTAAAATGCACTTGCATAAGAGGAATAAAGTCTCTGTTCTATTGCACATTAGCATGATTATAGTTCACATGCAATTATACATTTTGCAAAGAATTACAAGAAAACAGTTTGAACATTCTCAACACAAAGAAATGATAAATGTTTGAGGATTTGAAAATGCTAATTATCCTGGTTTTATTGTTATACATATACATATTTAAATAGAGAGTGAGAATTATCACACTATAGTACATAAATATATACAATTGCTATATATCAACAATATATCTTGACAGTATAAATACATAAATGAATCCCATTCTGTAATATTTTGTTAGAACAAAACACAATGGATTAATACAGAGATCCTTGAGAAGGATGAGTTATAATAAATTCAGTAATTATATATGATTAAACCAAGGAACTTTTTATGAAATTGTATTTATATTTGCATGTTTTAATTTCTCAGAAATGTAGCAAAATTTTCTTTTAAAATGTATTTATTTATTTGAAAGGCAGAGACAGACAGAAATCTTCCATCCACTGGTTCAATCTCTAGATGCCTGCCACAGTCAGGACTGGGGCAGGTAGAAGCCAGAAGCCATGAACTCTTCCTATGTCTCCCTCATGGATAACAGGGATCCACCTATGTGAGCCATCGTCTGTTACCTCCCAAGTGCACATTAACAGAAATCTGTAATCAGAAGCAGAGTAGTAATCTGTGATGCAAGCATTCCAAGTAACATCTTACCTGCTCCATCAAACACTTTCCCCTGTAGTAGTAAAACATGAAGACAACACTTCCCTATGTGGGTGCAAACTGTTGAAATCTTTACTTAATATATACTAAACTGATATTCTGTATAAAAAGAGAATTGAAAATGAATCTTGATATGAATGGAAGGGGAGAGGGAGCGGGAGATGGGAGGGTTGCAGGTGGGAGGGAAGTTATGGCGGGGGGGGAAGCCATTGTAATCCATAAGCTGTACTTTGGAAATTTATAGTCATTAAATAAAGTTAAAAAAATGTAATTACTTGTTATTTAAGGAAATGATTCCATCTGTCTTTTTTTCCCAGAAAGATAAAATAAATATTAAAGGTGCAAACTCTAATATGTCTGAAATGATGGCTTTTTCCTCAAGAAAGAATTCATTGTAGAATAATTCCTTAACTTTTAGTTTAAGAGGACTTACTAATTGACCTAGCATTTTGTTTATAGTAAGAGTGATCCTTTGAACTTAAAAAAACACTTTCTGTTTGAAGAATCATTGTGTCTTTAAAGTGCTAAGTAAAGCCTTTAAGTGCCCCATGTGGGAGGATAAATGTGATTGCTTTATTTCATAGATTTGGAACAGATTGAATTAGATATCTCTACAGGGTGAGATAGACACTATGCTTCACAGATCAAATGTTTTACTCTTCCTTATAGTCCACTTCTGCCCAATCTCTGAAATGGCATCTTCACAAAACTTCTTGCTTTAATACTTGTGCAAGGGGAGGAAGAGTTTTATTATAGTGTTGGAATAGTGTGAAACAAGAGTAAGGAGGAATTACGGAGGATGGCATGTAAAGCTGAATTATCTGTTGTCCTGATCCCTGAGGAAAGGGATTTGTAGCCCAAGTTGTAGTTCCAGCTTGTGTCAAACTAAGTTTCTTTTTTCTAGGCAATATAGAATTGCTCAATAGAATGGACACTAAGTATCTTCAAGCAACAGTGATACCTAATGTCATTTGAGTGACAGCATGACATACAATGGCTAGGCCTAACAAGGATAGCACTCAGGAAGATGTAGCTGGCAAGAGTATGGCAGATGTCAGACTTTAGAGATCCATGGCAGAAGGTTAGCTCTAAAATGGGAGTGACTTGGCTGTGTACCCCAAACACTGCAAATAGTACACCTAAAACTGGCATACCAATTCCTGAGCCTAAATTTGTAAGGAAAGGCATAAATTTACTTACTTGATCAGGATGGATTTAGGCATAGAGTTTTACCTAGTTCATAAATACAAAAGTGTTTGTCATTAACGTAGCATTTGAAAAGGAGGAATAATATATCTATAACTACTGAGTGTGGAGGTATTCAAGTATTCAAGCAAATAAGTGGAGGAATTTAAAATAATAAGAGAATTGCTCCTTCTGAGTTCATTTGCAAAAAGTGGAGTGACACATTTGATGATTCAGTTGTGTCTTTTTTTATAGTATCTTGAAGTTAGAACTTTACTATGGTTCATATGAGAGACTCATTCTAATATTTGGCCTCTTTTTTTTTTTTTTTCTTCTCAAAAAGTTCCATGTGCTAGACTCTGATGGGTTGAATGATTGGTAGTATTGAGAAGTTTTTGTATTTAAATTTACTCTTTTCAAACACAGGTCACTGGGTAGTTTATAATGAACAGAAATTTACTTTGCTTAGAACTAGAGGCTGTATCTCTTAGATCAGAGTACCAGCATGGACTGGTCCTTGTGAGGGCTCTCTTCTAGCTTACAGACTGCCAACTTTTCCTTGTATCCTCTCTGAACTCTTTTTATATGGATCCCAATCCCACTCATGATGGCTGCTGTTATTGTCTAATCGTCCCCAAAACACCATCTCTAAATAACAACACATTGGAGATTAGATTTCAGCATATGAAATTTGGGGAAGGGGACACATTCAGTGCACAACAGTTAGTATTAACTCATAGACAATAACAGTCAGTGTTTTTTACTTAACAGAAGGCATTTTTGAGTGATTTTGCAGCCAATAGTCTTAGATCATTATCGTTGCCTAAAATCATATTTCAATATTAATTATTAAATCAGTATACCCTTCAAAGTAAGATGTTTTATCTTGAAGTTGGAAACAGATTACTTATGCGACTTAAAATAATCACATTTTCTTCCACAAAATATACAATTAGTCAATTGATCTTCATTATTTGTGGAGTCTATATTTGCAAATATTCTTACAAGCTAAAATTTATTTCAAACCTCCAGATCAGAGTTTATGGTGCTTTCCTGGTCATGGCCATGGACAGACTAACAAAAATTTGAATCATCCAATACATACATTTTTAACTGAAGTTGACCTTCCTCCTTGTTTCAGGTCTAGTACAGGCATTCTTTGGTATCTATGGGAGGCTTGGTTCCAAGAAACCCAAGGATACCAAGAGACATGGCTGCTCAATTTTATAAGAATGTTGTAGTACTATTAGCATATAACCACCATTATACTTTAAACTGCCTCTAGATTACTTGTAATACCTAATACAATGTAAATTCTTTGTAAATGGTGTACCATATGTTTTAGGGAATGATAACAAGAAAAAGTTGTGTACCTGTCCAGTACAGATGCAGTACTTCCCAATCATCACTGGTTGAATCTGATTGAGGCTCACTCTGCAGATGTAGAAGGCTGTCTGTATTATAGACCACTGTCCTTTTGTGGTCTGTTTAATGACACTAGTTTTGGTGCTTTTTTTTTTCTTGGGGATTTTGCTGTTTAATAGCCCCTAAATACAGAACAAAAGTACTGGTTAGTGTTTCTAATCATAAGATGGCTGTGATGTCCTTACAAAGAAAATGTATGCTCTACAAACTTCATTCAGACATGAGTTATAGTGCCATTTGCAATAAGTTCCATGTTAATGAATTAGCAATATGTATTAAATAAGAAGACTTTAAATGGAAGCATGCATTAAAGTTATGAATTTATCAGCTTATAAAAATATTATGATCAGAGACTTGCAAGAACATAAACCCTGCATTTTCCTGTACTGCCTTACTTATACAAGTTCTGTCCAAAGGCGTTGAACTCAAAATGTCTTACATAATTATTAAACATATAAGGCCATATTAACATTAGCCTGAATAATAACATATGACAGTTGGGTCATATAAAAAAGTAGTATTTCCAAGGCAGGTCAGTACTTTGCTCACTAATCTTTCATTTTCCCTTATCAACCAGCACCAAGTGATTAACTTGAAGTCAAAAGTCCTTCCTTGAAGTTTGTCCTCAATCTCTGGGCTGGCTCAGTTTCAAAGCTACCCAGGGCTGCTTATCGCTAACAGATGGCTATCTTCCTTCTGACTCAGCTGAGTAGGTCTGTTCACCTTATTTAGGCTATTTGCAGCCAATGAAAAGGATGGCTATATTTTTCTTTCCAAGCACCAAAAGACCCTGAATATTTGTACCAGCTTCTCTAGGAGAAAAAAAAAATGCTATTGATGACATCTTGCTACAGAAGACATTAAACACCTGTGAGTTTTTTTCCACTAGTCTGAAGAACTGTCTGTTTCAGAGTATTTATCTCCACCATTTCAAAGATACTTCTAAATGGACCAAGGAACAGTCAAAGTTTATATGGACTATTTGTTTCCATCTCTATCAGCCTATGGCTGTACTTTCAGTCTATAAATGGCTTCAGAGTTTCCAGACTTCTTTTTCTTTTTTCCTTTTTTTTTTTTTAGCATGATCTTCTAGTTTTAAAATAGTATTTATTAACTTGTTCAAAAGGCAGAGAGCCCAAGCTCCATTTTACAATTCACTGCTCAAATACCCACCATGGCATTTGACTGGGCCTGAATCTGGGAGATGGGAATTCCATCATGGTCTCTCTGTGAGTAGTTTGAATTTAGTTGACCCAATGCCTCCCAGGGTCTGTATTGGCAGGGAACAGAACCAAGTGTTGAACTCAGGTACTCAAATGTTGGACATGGCATCTTTACCAGCATGTTAACTATTAGGGTAAATGCCTACCACCAGACTTTTCTTAATTCTTAATTCATACACAGACTAATAAATTTTAGCCAAAATTAAACAGAAAACTGATTTTTAAAATATTTATTTATGTATTTGTAAAGTGAAGTGACACTGAGAGAGAGAGAATGAGAAAGAGGGTGGGAGCTTCCAGCGGCTGATTCACTGATTCACTCCTCAAAATGCCACAGCCACCAGGTTTGGATCAGAATAAAGCAAGGAGTCAGGAACTTCATCTTGGTCTCCCATACGGGTGGCAAAAACCCAAGTGCTTGGGCCATTTCCACCGCATTCCCAGGAACATTAGCAAGGAGCTGGATTGGAAGAGAAGTAGCTAGGATTGAATTGGTGTCATAAGTGGTGGCTTACCTACTGTGCCACAATACAGGTATAAATCAATTTAATATGGCATTCTTAAAAATGTCTGGTTTTGTAATATACTAATTCAAATCTGAGAACTGTTAAGCACAGTCAAAGAGTATGTAATTTTCCTGATTATGCAGGGGTGGGGAACAAGCCTTTCTTGAGAAAGAGACAATGACAGGAGAACTACCCAGAACTACAGTGATAATCATAGCTACCATACAGTAAGCTTCTTTTCCAGGCCAACCAAGTGTTGGTGCTGACTTTGTGTGGATCATTTGAGTTACAACTTTGTGTCAGAGCTAGATTTAGGTGTTGAGGCGTTAAGCTGCTAGTTTTGGGGAGTCATCTATAAGAACAAGAATGGAAAAGTACATACAGAACTAAATAGTCATTCAGAATAAAAAGGAATTCATCATGGTTTAGAGACTTAGAAGCTCAGAGATGAAATGTACTTCACAAACCCCACAGAAATCATTTTATTAAACACTCATTTTATTTCTATTGATTTAGTGGAAGGCTCTGTTGTCTTTTTCATATGAAGTGATATTGTTCTGTGTTTTATCCATGCAGGAAATGACATTATGTATAGTTCAAGCCTTTAAATAGGGCCTATCATTTTTGACATAATAGCATGTTTATAAATACACTGAGAGCTCCAGGAGGAAAAGGAATGCTAGATATGCCCATCAGCTAGGATAGTGACTAACATTGTAAATTCATTGAACACATGTTTGTTGAATTAAAGAAAGATTAAACTTGGGCCGGCGCCACGGCTTACTGGGCTAATCCTCCACCTTGCGGTGCCCACACACCGGGTTCTAGTCCCGGTCGGGGCGCCGGATTCTGTCCCGGTTGCCCCTCTTCCAGGCCAGCTCTCTGCTGTGGCCAGGGAGTGCAGTGGAGGATGGCCCAAGTGCTTGGGCCCTGCACCCCATGGGAGACCAGGATAAGTACCTGGCTCCTGCCTTCGGATCAGCGCGGTGCGCCAGCTGCTGCGCACTGGCCGTGGCGGCCATTGGAGGGTGAACCAACGGCAAATGAAGACCTTTCTCTCTGTCTCTCTCTCTCACTGTCCACTCTGCCCGTCAAAAAAAAAAAAAAAAAATTAAACTTTCTAAGCCAAGCATAGTTTAGCTAGGAAGTTATTAGTTCAGATGTTCTTAAGAAATATTACGCGTGCATCAGTCTTATCCAAAGTATGTGGGATGCAGAAGCATTTTTAGCAAAATCTCCTTATTCTATGATCAGGTCATTTCATCCTGAACTGACCAATATTTTGTGATTGAGTCAGACCCTGACCGGAAAGTGTTATGCAGCTTCATATTCCTGTTTTATAGATGATGAAAATAAATAATATGCACAAGGTTCTGGCCTTTCACAAGGTGATGCGGCAAAAAAAAAAAAAAAAAATAGTGCTGCAAACTGCTCTATTCTCTTGACACCTATTCCGATCTAACAACCCAAATAACCTTCCTTATATCAGTGCAATGGTCTTATCAAATTACCATTTACATGTGTTTTCATTGAATCCATTCAGAATCCATGCAGCAATGTACAAATGAAGGAAAATAAGGGGAAGATGAATTTTGTGAGATAAAGGGTTTCTCTTTTTTCTTTTAAGTAAAATGAGCTGGGAAGAGGCACAGAACTTTTATGATTCAGTAATGGCCAAGATATGATGCTTTCTAGCTCACAAATCAAAGAGCCCCAAGCTGCAAACGCTTCAATTTTGAACAGAACAGCTCAGGGCCAGGCAAAATGTCATCCTTTTTATAGGTTCAACAAAATTCTTCTGTTTTTCATCCTGCAACACAGGCATTAGATCAGCTCTTCAAGTCCCTGGGATGTGTGGAATACTGACTTATGTGCACTTTCTAAAACATAGGGTCAAGTACGAATAAATGCTACAGAATAGGAGGAAATAGTGTGAGAGGAAGAGAGAGAGAGATATATAGAGAGAGAATCAAAATTACTGAAAAAATCATGACTGAAGCCATGTCATGAAGAGTTTTCCGGTGTCACATAAATGTCTCATGGAGCTTATAAAAATGTGCACTCACACTAATGAGAGTAGCCAGCTTAGAACACGGTGGGGTCTGCAGATAACTTTGGGTTGCAATCTGTCCTTAGTCATATTTAAAATTTTGTTCTGAAGGATAAAACTGGCTTCAAGGGTCTATTATGGAGAACAAAATATTTCAAAGAAAGAGCAGACTTTGAACTCAATGAAAACTTATTATACACCTATGTTTTCAGACTTCTTTGATGGCACTCAAAAGTATGTATTAAAGGGTTTTCTTTTATTAGTCCATGGATTTTAAGATGGTAATGTTCCCCCGTTTCAATTCATTTTTTCCACTGCAAATCTTTATTTATACAGTTAAAAATGGAATTGAACTATATAGAGTTGTTTACTAATTTGGCATTATATTCAACTGTTCTTCAAGGCAGATACACCTTAATTCACAGTGGATTACTTGTTTATTCATTGAACTAACACTGATGTATTAGACATTACCTACTTTGTATATTTTATTATACCAGTAAACAAATTCACAAATCAAAATCCCAATATCATACACAGAACGGAAGTCATAATTAAAAAATTTAGACTGCTATACTTATGTGGATATTGGCAGATTAAAGCTGCTAAAGAACAAAATCTGAATTATTACATTATATAATTCTCTAATAAATATTAATCTACCACCCTGTGTGCATTCTACGATGTGATAGTCAAATGGATACAAGTAAGCAAGAGACATATGTTTTGCTTTTGTAGATAATAAACTCAAGAAGGTACAATAAAGTCATATCCATATGTAACTGTGAATGTGGGCTCAGATTGCAATTACATGGGAAATGAATGCATTCCAATCAAAAGAGGAAGTCTTTATCAAAGCTAGGTGATCAAGAAAAGCTGTAGAAGAGAAAACAATTATATTGGGTCCTGCAGGATTGACAAGAGGTAGAGAGGTGACAGTAGGTAGAGGACATTCTATTTATCATGAGAAGAATCAGGACCAGAAAAGCTCAAAGCATGTGAACAGACAGAGAGAAGACTAGAGGCCTGAAGTTCTGGGTTAATATTAAAAGTTCATCAGAGGGGCCGGCGCCGTGGCTCACTTGGTTAATCCTCTGCCTGTGGCGCCGGCATCCCATATGGGTGCCAGGTTCTAGTCCCGGCTGCTCCTCTTCCAGTCCAGCTCTCTGCTGTGGCCCAGGAGGGCATTGGAGGATGGCCCAAGTGCTTGGGCCCTGAACCCACATGGGAGACCCGGAGGAGGCACCTGACTCCTGGCTTCGGATAGGTACAGCGTCGGCCGTGGTGGACATTTAGGGGGGTGAACCAACAGAACGAAGCCCTTTCTCTCTGTCTCTCTCTCTCTCTCTCACTGTCTAACTCTATCTGTCAACAAACAAACAAACAAACAAACAGAAGTTCATCAGAGATGAAACAAAAAATGTAGACAGTAGAGAAATGTAGATGGTATGAGATTGACTTTGAATATCAGACTCCTTAGTCTGGAATTTATTCTATAAACATTGGACACCACTGGGAATCTTTTATTTTTACTTATTTTATAAAGATTTACTTTATTTATTTGAAAGGTACAGCTATGGAGGGTGGGGAGAGACACACTACACACAAATACATACACATGCACCGAGAGAGAGAAAGATGAACCTTCCATCTGCTGGTTCACACCCAAAAACGCTGCAATAGCCATGACTGGGCCAGGCCGAAGCATGAGCCAGGAGCCTTTGCCAGGTGTTCCATATGGGAACAGGGGCCCAAGCACTGAAGCCATCCTCTGCCACCCTCCCAGACCCATTAACAGGGAGTTAGATTGGAAGTTAAGCAGTCAGGTCTCTAACCCGTGTCCATATGGGATGCAAGTATCACAGGCAGAAGCACAACCCACTATGCCACAATGTTGGCCCCAGGAATCTTTTAGATCAAATAAATTATATTAATAAAGTGACATTTTAGAAGAGCAGATTTGATTATTAAAATATTACAGGCAGGAAATGTTAAGCATTTGAGATAGGTGATAAAGGTCGTTAGTGTCAGAAAGGACAGAAGCAAAAACTTTCTGAGAAGTTTCCAGAAAATGTGATGATTTTCCTCATTTCAAAATGTGCTGCAAATTCCCGAGGTGGGTGATGGTGATGGGGAGTACTATTTTTTTATTTTTATGTTTTTGGGAAGGAACTAGTTCTCTGGTATTCTAAGAGAATATTAAACTTTTCCTTCATTATTTTTATTGAGTTACTTGGGAAATGTACCATATCTATACTTCCTGTAAATGACATTATTGAAATTTATTGAGACAAGCATTGTTAGGAATTTATTTAATATTCAATACTTCTTAGTAAAATAATTGTTTTTCTCTTTATTATTCTCCAAATTAAGAAATTTAAGTTCAGCAACAAAGAAAAATATCCCAAAGTCGCACTCATGCTTGGATGGGTTTTAAAATTCAGGTTTTTGCCTCTTACCTCCTTCCTTTCTTCCACTCCTGCTCTGAGTTGAATATATGTCATGCTTATATGACACTGCTTTTGCTTTGATTGAAATGTAGTTCCCGTAGAGTTCCAGGAGTATGGATTGAGATACAATATCATGTTGTTCTTACACCATTTATTGTCAACTAAATCATATATCACCTATGTTGCCCTTGAAATTTTTATTACCTCAAAAGGATTGTAATCACCTAACACCTGGTGTCTTGCACAATATAGCTTATTAAAGGCATCAATGAATAGGAGAATAAATACCATAAAAACAGAGGAGCAACTTCCCCTCCTCCTAGTTTGGAAAGGCATACTTTAAGTCAAGTATGGTGCTTATTCATGTTGTGTTGGATTAAGTTTCCTGGAAGAGGAACTTCAAGAGTGGATATATTGGGCCCTGCACCCCATGGGAGACCAGGAGAAGCACCTGGCTCCTGCCCTCGGATCAGCGCAGTGCGCCAGCTGCAGCACGCCGGCTGTGGTGGCCATTGGAGGGTGAACCAATGGCAAAGGAAGAACTTTCTCTCTGTCTCTCTCTCTCACTGTCATCCACTCTGCCTGAAAAAAAAAAGTGGATATATAAGCAAACGATTTATTTTTTTCTATTTTTTTTAGATTTTATTTATTTTAGAGGTTGAGTTACAGAGAGAGAGAGGTCTTCCATCTACTGATTCACTCCACAAATGGCTGCAACTGGGAAGAGCTGAAGCCAGGAGCCAGGAATTTCTTCAGGGTCTCCCATGTGGATACAGGGGCCCATGCACTTGGGCCATCTTCTACTGGTTTCCCAGGTCATTAGTAGAAAGCTGGATCAGAAGAGGAGCAGCAGGAACACAAACTTGAACTCATATAGAATGCTGCTGCTGCAGGCAGAGGCTTAGGCTACTAAGCCACAGCACTGACCCAAGCAAGTGATTTATTAAGGCAACACTTTAGGTGGAACCTAAGGTGGAATGGAACACAGGATAGGGAAGAGAAAGGAAGGGAAGAGAAGGGAAGGGAAGGGAAGGGAAGGGAAAGGAAAGGAAGGGAAGGGAAGGGAAGGGAAGGGAAGGGAAGGGAAGGGAAGGGAAGGGAAGGGAAGGGAAGGGAAGGGAAGGGAAGGGAGCAGATCCTGAAGGGATGTCTTGGATAAAATTAACCCCAAAGAATATTCAACTGAAACAGAGGTGCCCCATACAAGTTAGTGACTGGGTTAATACTCAGGCCTTCTGAATGAAAAGCAATGCTATTATCTAAATAATAACCTGGTAAAGAATGTCCAGGTATGGGCATGCCAAACAAATGAGAGAGTTCCTAGGAGATGTGGGCAGGTACTGCTATCCCCCTTCTCATGTAAAACTGGGATATAAAGACACATTCAGAATGAATTTATCCATATACAAAACAGATACATATACTGCCGATAGGCATAGCAAATACCTTTCTACTCTGGTGCTGGATGCAGTTGATATTCAAAGATGTTCTAGAATCTGTGTTATGGTGCCTTTTAGGGATACATCTCCCTAAAAAACACATACCATTCCCTAAATTGGTATTTCCCACGGTCTTCCTCATTTCTGCAAAATGTAGAACAAAATATTATATTCATTAATGACTTTTGTTTAGCACAGTGAGAGAAAACATTGATTTCCACAGGAAGTAATGCTTGGAGATTTAATGTAGGATGTTTGGAGTTAGACAGAATTTTATCTCTATTACTTACAAATTATATGACCTCAGACAAGTCACTTTCTCTGAGCCTGAATTTGCTCAATATAAATAGCAGGTAATTTGTAGAATCATTGCAAAGTAAAAAAGATATTCCATATAAGTATTTAGCACAGTGCCTACAATATAGTAATGTTCAATAATTGTAAACACATTTTGTCATATTTATATACTTGTAGATATTTTGTAACATCAATGAGAGAACTGAAAGAAAAAATAGATCAAAAGTAGAAGAAGAGTTTGGCTGAAAATATTTGAGAAGTTTGGCAAACTTTTCTTATTATATCTGAAATGATGGAAAATTCCTTGAGGCTTACTTATGGCTTAATTTTGGATTGTGATCAAATAGGCCTACATCCAGATATAGACTACTTTTCCACACTTGAAACATCATATATAATTCTGTTTCTCTGTCAACATCAAAGCAGTTTCTTCATCATTTTATTGACTTCCAAGTGATACCTAACTTCTAAAAAATATTTGTCAATCTATCTACACCAATTCAATATTCAAAATGAGAATTAAATGCAGATTATAATTAAATAAATATGTTTGGTATAAGACAGTCTTATGTTGAATATTTTTAAAGAATTTACCCACATATTTTTAAATTGAAATTTTCTCAGTAATCCAACAAACTTTTTAGAAGTCAATTATTTCTGAAGAAATGCTTTGATAATTTGAAATGAAATAAATTTATCTCATACAATAATCTTCCCAAATTTTCAATCAAAATTAAAGTGCTGATAGGCATTCAGATAAGATCAGGTATGTTGGTACACCAAATATGGTGTTAAACTCTAAAAACACAAAGAGAAATGAAACACGTTACTTTGTCTTGTCTTGGAGCTGACATGCTGGGGAAGGAAATAGATTTGCAGATCATATAAATAACATAAGGACATAAGGAAAAGATAAGATAGACATGTAATCATGGTAATATCTTTTTATTTAATAAATGTGAATTTACAAAGTGCAATTTTTGTATTATTGTGGCTTCCCCCCCAACCTCCCTCCCTCCCACAGCCCTCCCCTCTCCCACTCCCTCTCCCATCCCACCCTTCATCGAGTTTCATTTTCAATTATCTTTATATACAGAAGATCAACTTAGTATGTACTAAGCAAAGATTTCAACAGACTGCACTCACACAACCGCACAAGTAGTGTTATCTTTAACTCTCATAGTAAAACACATTAAGGACAGAGATCCCATGTGGGGAGCATGTGCCCAGTGACTCCCGTTGTTGATTTAACAATTGGCACTCTTATTTATGATGTCAGCAATCACCCGAGGCTCTTGCCATGAGCTGTCTAGGCTATGGAAGCCCCTTGAATTCACCAACTCTGAACTTGTTTAGTCAAGGCCATCCATATCACAGTGGAGGTTCCTTCCTCCCTTCAGAAAAAGGCGCCTCCCTCCTTGATGGTCCATTCCTTCCACTGGGGTCTTGTTCACCAAGATCTTTCATTTAGGTTGTTTTTGCCACACGGTAATATCTAAAAGCAGACTGTATAAGGGTATGGGAGAAGAGTAGATGATGCTTAAGTTAGAGTTTGAAGAGTAAGATAAAGTTAGCCAGAAGAAAGGTAAAAGGGGTATCACAGACAAAGAACAGGTTTAGAGAGATTACAAGAAATTCAGAATTATTTAAATAAACAACTCCAGATAAGAGATTATACCTGTGCTTAAGCAAAGAGAGCCTGAAGGCAGCTGGGCCACCCCAACCACCCACTCTTGGCCCCATGAAGAAATTCAACCACTATCCTTGAGTGGCTTGGCCCAAAGAGGTCCAGAGAAACAGACAAGTAGCCCAAACCACCTACCAGAATGCCAGGAAGCAATCAAGCCGTCTTTCCTGGTGACTCGCGGGGAACCAGTTGAGCAGCCCCACCTATTTTCCTTCCAAAAAGCCATGGAACAGTCTGTTCTCAGAAGTTCAACATACTGAGGCCCTGAGAAGCACAGTCAGATCCACCTACCTCCCTCTGCCCCAGTAAACAGTGGGGCAGACCCCCGTAAGTTGGTCCCATGCAGTCCCATGAGGTTAATTATGCAGCTCTTAAGCCCTGACAGCAAGTCTATATTGCACTCACTTGAGTTCACAGGAATGGTTCCACCCTCACCTGACTTATGGAAATTATTCCTGCAACTGAGTTCCCTTTAGCAAGAGCTGCCAGTAAACCAATGCTACATAAATGAATTCTATTCCAATTGGCAGCATAGTCCAACAATTCCTGACACATATGCTACTGAGATGCACAGACATTGTCACCAATGATTACAGCTGAGTAAAGCCTATGTAAACCAGATTAAAGTGCTACCTGGAACCAAGGCTACTATAGCATATTCAAACACAATCCTAGGTCACATCAACAGCAGACAGTCTTTACTGCAGATGTCATCTCATAAACTTAGTCAAAGCTAACTTAACCACTAGAGGCATAAAAGTCAATATAGAGACACAAGAAGCGTTAAAAACAACAACAAAAACCCCAAAACAATATAGCAAAAAAGCCAAGAAGCCCAATAACTGTGATAAAGACTACAAAGAAAATGATATTGATGAATTGCCTGACCAAAAAATATAATAAGAATTTTAAGGAAATTTGATGAAATGCAGGATAATATGGACAAGTCAAGGAAATTAAGAATGTAATTAATGATATAAATAAGAAATTCAGCAACAAGACACCAAAAAAAAAAAAGAATCAATAAACAACTCAATACATTCAACTCGACAAAAGTAAGGATGTAATTAGTGATATGAATGAGAAATTCAGCAGAGGCCATAAAACAGAACCAATAAACAACTCAATAAATGACATTAAAATACAATTAAGAGCATTGGCTATAAAATTGAGCTGGCTAAAGAAACCCAATCAGACAAAAAAAAAAAAAAAAGGAAAGAATGAACAAAGCCTTTGAGAATTATGGGACATCATTAAATAAGCATGTTTTCATACTATGGGTGTACCAAAAGGTAAAGAGAAGAGAAAGGGCATAGAAGATGTATTTACATAGTTACTACCGAAAACTTTCCAAATCTTGGGAAATATATGGACATCCAGGTCCAAGAAACCTCTATTAGGTTCAACCAAATTATAGTAAAAACGTTAAAAATACAAGAAAAGAAAGGACAAACTCTTCAAAAAATCTTTCTGGGAAAATTTGATTTCTACAGTTAGGTGCTTTAAACAAGATCTCTACCTTGTACTCTATATAAAAATTCTCTCATGATATATCAAGGATCTAAACTTAAGATATGAAACTCTGAAATTATTAGAGAAAAACACAGGGGAAATGCGGCAAGACATTAGTTCTTGGCAAAGACTTTTTGAATAAGACCCTCAAACCAGCCGGTGCCGTGGCACACTAGGCTAATCCTCCGCCTTGCGGCGCCCGCACACTGGGTTCTAGTCCCGGTCAGGGCACTGGATTCTGTCCCGGTTGCCCCTCTTCCAGGCCAGCTCTCTGCTCTGGCCAGGGAGTGCAGTGGAGGATGGCCCAAGTGCTTGGGCCCTGCACCCCATGGGAGACCAGGAGAAGCACCTGGCTCCTAGCTTCAGATCAGCGCAGTGCGCGGGCCACAGGAGGGTGAACCAACGGCAAAAGGAAGACCTTTCTCTCTGTCTCTCTCTTTCTCTCTCTCTCACTGTCCACTCTGCCTGAAAAAACAAAAACAAAAACAAAAACAAAAAACACAACCCTCAAACCACAAATAATAAAAGAAAAATTAGAATAATGGAATTACATCAAACTTTGGAGGTTTTATGTGGGACAGGAAACAATAAAGTGAAGAGAGAACTTCCAGGATGGAGAAAGCATTAGCAAGAAAAGATCTGATAAAGAATTAATAACCAAAATAGATAAAATGCTCAAGAAATTCAACAACAAAACAAACCACCTAGTTAAGAAATTGGAAAATATGTGAACATACATTTTTTAAAGGAAGAGATACAAATGGCCAAAAGACACATGAAAAAAATGCTCAGGATCAGTAGCTATAAGGGGAATGCAAATATAAACAACATTGAGTTAATTTCACTCTAATTAAAATAGCTATTCCCCCCCCCCCCAAAAAAAAAAGAAAAGAAAGAAAGAAATACTGATGAGGTTGTGCAGAAAAGGGTACCTTAATACACTGTTGCTGGGTATGCAACCATTATTGAAGACAGTAGGAAGATTCCTCAAAAAAAAATTGAGGTTATATATGACCGAGCTGTTCCACTCTGGGAATATATGTAAAGAAAACAAAGTCACCATGTGAAAAAGATGTCTGCATTCCCATGATTAAAGCAGCCCAATTCATAACAACAAAGATAAGGAATCAACCTAGATATCCCAAAACTGATAACTATATAATGAAAATGTGGTATATATACATGAGGGAACAACACCCAGCCATACAGAAAAATGAAATCCTGACTTTAAAAACAAAATTGATGGAGATCATTATGCTAAATGAAATGTCATACCAAGAAAGAAAAATATCACCTGTTGCCTCTTAGATGTAGAAGTTAACATATAGAGAGAATGGCATAAAATTATGTTGTTATCATATTATTTGGTATATAGTTATAAATATTGTCTTCACTAAATTATGTACATGATAATGTACAGTTGCATACATGGCAGTATACCATCTTTTCCTCATTTTATGATCACTGTCATGATTTACACATTTTAATATTGATGATGAATATGAATATATATTATATATTACTTATAATATAGATGAAGCATGTGCTTAAATGAAGAATATGATTGAATGTAGCCTAATGTTAAAACTGTTAAGTCTTAAAATTGTAAAAAAAAGTTTAACAAAGGGAATAAATGGAGAATTCTAAAAGCAGCAAGAGAAAAATAGCAAGTTACTTATCCGTGAATCCTTTCAGATTAATGGCAGACTTCTTGGCTAAAATGTTATAGGCTATGAAAGAATGGGATAAAATTATTCAAAATCCTGAGGAAAAAATCTGCCAGCCAGAATATTATATCTAGCAAAGTTATCCTTTAGAAACGAAAGAAAAATGGATTTATGACAAGCAAAAACCAAAGCAATTCATTACAACTAGACTGACCCTGCAAGTAGTGCAGTCAAAGTCTCACATTAGAAACAAAAGGGTAACTCCTACAATGAAAACAGGTGGAGGTAAAAGTCTCAGCTGTAACCAAATACACAAAAGAAAAGGAGAATCTCTAAAGATTCAGAAAACCACCAGGCCACAAGGATGAACAAGAAAAATGGAACAAAAGATAATAAACACAATCAGAAAAAATATGTGCAGAATGGCAGAAATTTATTTTCAGTTATCAATAACCTTGAATGTACATGGCTTAAATTCCCCAGTTAAAAGATACAGGCTGACTGAGTGGATTCACTGCTAGGTCAATACAGAAGATACTGAGAAGTTAATAACCATTTGTTTTGTTGTTTTTTATAAATATCCATCATACTTATGTTCAACAATACATGCTTAGTGTAAATACCATTTTAAGTTTCTAAGTTGACAACAATTAAGTGATTTTGATACACGTGGTAAGGATGTTAAATTTCTAATTTTTAAAACACTTAGATAGTTGTACATTCCTTTTGATAATTTTTGTTCTTTTTTCATGTTAAGATTCTTCAATTCCTCAAAATTAGTCATTTTTAATTTTGGCAGCTATTCAGAGTATTATTTTAAAGTGCTTAATTTTTAATAACCGTACCAAAGAGTAAAAATTGGGTCATCATTCAAAAAGTGAATCACAAAGCAAAACAACAATGCCCCAAAGTCTTCAGTTCTCCTTTTGAGAAGTGTGTTCTGTGTCCCCTCTCCTTCAGCCCTAAAGTCTTGTATTGTTGCATAGAATATACCTGAGGTACTGCTAGACCAATTTCTGGATCAGGCTTTAAAAGAGCACCAGTTCCAGGGCTGCCACTATGGTGCAGCTGGTAAAGCCATCACCTGCAGTGCCAGCATCACATAGGGCGCCAGTTCAAGTCCCAGCTGCTCCACTTTTTTTTTTTTTTTTTTTGACAGGCAGAGTGGACAGTGAGAGAGAGAGAGAGAGAGAGAGAGAAAGGTCTTCCTTTTGCCATTGGTTCACCCTCCAATGGCCTGCGCGGCCGGCGTGCTGCGGCCGGCGCACCACGCTGATCCGAAGGCAGGAGCCAGGTGCTTCTCCTGGTCTCCAATGGGGTGCAGGGCCCAAGCACTTGGGCCATCCTCCACTGCACTCCCTGGCCACAGCAGAGAGCTGGCCTGGAAGAGGGGCAACCGGGACAGAATCCGGTGCCCCGACCAGGACTAAAACCCGGTGTGCGGGTGCTGCAAGGCTGAGGATTAGCCTATTGAGCCGCGGCGCCGGCCTGCTCCACTTCTGATCCAGCTCTCTGCTATGGCCTGGGAAAGCAGTAGAAGATGGCCCAGGTCCTTGAGCTCCTGCACCCATGTCAGGGTTCTGGAGGAAGCTCCTGGCTCCTGGCTTTGGATTGGCGCAGCTCCTGCGGTTGCAGCCAGCTGGGGCATGAACCAGCAGATGGAAGACTTCTCTCTGTCTCTCCTTCTCTCTGTGTGTAACTCTGACTTTCAAATAAATAAATAAATTTTTTAAAAAATTGGAGCACCAGTTCCAAATTCTGGATATTGGAACCTTTGTCCAAATTAGTCACAAGGTAAGAAGCTGAATTGCCTTATTATGAAAACTATGTGAAGAGATTCTATGACCTGTTGAGGGCTGTGGGACCCAGTTTAACATAGGCTCTAGCCACTTCCAGCGCTTCCTCACAAATGTGACTAAAATCCTCATGTACCCTGCAGACTAGAGCAGCACCAGATGAATATCGCTAGATGATTCCAGTAAATTCCAGAATCATTCTGCTGCTTCCTGAAAGAATTCTTGACCACACTATCACAAGATGTGATAAAAGAGGTATTATTTTAAGCCACTGAGTGTGGAGGTGGTTTGTTGCACAATGATAATCAAAATGGTGAAGTAAGTAGCAGTATTCACCTCATTGTACAGATGAAGAAACTGAGTCTTAGAGCAGTTACAGACTTGGCCATGGTAACACAGCTAAAAGTGACTAGAGCATGGACTCACACTCAGCCAGCCTGGATCTGGACTTTGTGGGTTTAATAGTTACATTGGGGTCTCCTTCACAGTACTTAAATAATGTATGTGTGTGTGTGTGTGTGTGTGCGTATAAATGTAGAGTCAATGAGCAGCCCCTTCTTCAATTGACTGTGAGCTCCCTGAGGGGAGAGGAAGAGACCCTGCCTGTTTTGCATGTTATTATTCTAGCGACCATCATACAAGCAATCAAAATACACAATGAATGATCTTCAAATTGAATAAATGAGCTACAAGAAACACTGTGTTATTCCTAGTATTATGATATTGCCATGGGTTTTTTCAAACTGTGAGCTTCTGCTTCTTCTCAAATCAGGTTCAATAAAGGGAAGGTAAAGGAAGGATAGGATGAGAAAGGTGAGGGAAAGAAGGGAAGGAACAGGAACAAAGGAGAAAGGACAGGAAGAAGGGGAGAGCATGGGTGGAAAGCAATTAAAGTGAGTATGTACAGCCAGCCAATGGAAACCATGCATTGCATTAAAACCAAGGAAAGCAAGGATTAGCAGTTACTGGGCAACAAGGAGTGGACCATTGAAGACAGAGATGCTTGGGTTTAGAATTGAGGGAAAAGTAGACATGACACTAGGCCAACCTCTTAAAAGTCTAGTGAAATACAAATGCAGTTCAATGTAAAGGAAAAGTCAAAGAGAAAAAGCATTTCAGCTGAAACACAAAAATGACTCTGGAGACAGATCAATGAAGCATGAGACAGAGAGTGTCCTAGCACTAGGACCAGTGTTGCCAAGCCTCCAACGTGAGGGAAAGAGCAGTTCATTCAAAGAAGCTGGACAGTGAGTGGCTATAGAGTTAGGATGTGTTGAAAGTTGGTCCTGGAGAAGCAGGAAATGGTTTTAGTGCTCCTGATAGTTTGGTGGTTTTTTGAATATTGCTGTTCCTCATAAAGGCAGCATGAAGTTATTGATGGATTTCAAATGGTAAAATGAGATAATTTGATTTTCTGAGTTGTTCTGTGGATGCAGATTTCAAAGCATGTAAAAATTTTTGAGTATTATTTTTGTTATGGAGTTGTCTTGGAAATGGAGACACAAAGATTCAAAGAGAATATCTTTACAGTTACAGGTATCACAATCTTATCATTGTGACAGGACCTTCTTCAATAAAATAACTAGTATGAAATCTTGGCTTATAACATGTTTTCAACGTGTGATATAGGAATACAGAATAGGTTTGAAAATTCAGTCTGGAATGAGGTCCTAGTGATGGAAAAAAGAAACGGCACATGGAGATACTAAACAGAGTTGGAAAAGATTTACTACTGGAATACCATTTAATTTGACAGCTTGGGTTATAACTATGTACAATATTAATTCCGTCTCTATGCAGTACACTAGGTAATAAGAAGGCACTCCTGAAAACAAGTTTGCCTGCTGTACAGGGATAAACTATTTCAAGGAGTAGCTTTGCAAGGCAGAGCAGTAGCCATTTTCTTTTCTGATGTGATTACCTTTATAAGTCCTTGAGCTTTCTCTCTGTACACAGGAAACTTGGATTTGGTATTTTATGATTAAGTTCTCTTTTCTGGCTCTTTGGCTTTTTGCCATGAATCCCAGGTCATCATATCTGAAGAATATAATTCAGACCAGAGGAAATAGACCTTGCCCTAGTTTTTTCATTAGATGAACTCGTAAGTGACCTTGGATGACCTTCTCAACATCTTTGTGTCTCACTTTCCTATTTTGTGGGATGAGGTAAATAGACTGCATGAGCTGAGTGTCCCTTCCACCTTTGAGAACAATGTGCCCACATTTCTCCTATTCAGTCTGGGTTAGGAGAACTTACAACTTGCTTTTTCACTATCCATTAATGACAATGATTCTCATAAAACCTTTTTATTTGGGAGCATCTACTGCACAGCGAGTTTCATATTCATTTTTTCATTTAATTTTCATTTTCTTACTCCTCCATTCAATGTTCACAACATTATGTTATAATCAGAGAAACCGAGGTTAAGTGAGGTTAAGTTTTTATGCAAGGTCAGCCAGCTGATAAATGATAGAACCAAGATTTTAACTTGGTTCTCTTACACTCTGTAGTCATTTACATTTGCAAGTGCCACACTGACATCATTTTCTTAAATGGCTTTTTTAAGCATTGAAATATAACTGCAGTTAAAATAGTTCATTTTTCCAGCAAGAAGCCAGTGGGGTATGAATCCGGTATTACTCTGATTCAGAAAAAAGTCTTACTCAGCTTCACACATAGTGTGAATAATGGCATAAAAAATGTTCAACATAAATCTCCCCTAGACCTCAGGCCTGGATTAGTATGCTAATGTTTAAGCCCTTGCAGTATTTCACAGCTAGGAATAAATGGCTAAACATAAAAATGTGTATTTAAATGTGGATGGATGTGCCTATAGAGGAACCAACGGCACTACTAACACTAAGCACACTTTTTAATCCATTGCAGATGCAGGCTTTAAAAATCAGCAATGAGGTGGGATCATCTTGTTGCTAACCTTTAGGCAATGTGGTCCTGAGGCTGAAGAAAATGGAGTCAGAGAGTGTTATATAAAGCTAGAAGTGCTCTCATCACTATGGGAATGGCAGTGGCATTGCAGTTATTCAGGCATCTGATGGCCTTGTACAATGGATGAGCACAGAGTGAACCCCAAAGCCAAATACAGCCAAGATGAAATATCAGACAAGGAGTACTCAATTACTCTCATTTTTAGTCTTCAGTTACAAGTGGAGGAAATGACAACAAATCTCACTGGCAAAATGATTTGTAAGCCAATTGTGTCAAAGAGGGCTGTGAGGGTCTGGGAGTTTTTCAGTGGAGATGGGTAAAATTGGCTTGGTAGAAAACAGCTGTATTAGATTACATTTACTTGTTCTTAACTCCAAAACTTTGGAAAATGCAACTTTACTGGGCAGCAATGGGATTTCCACTTGCAAATAATTTTATACTGAGAAGGAAAGAACTTTATAAATAGAGTCAGGAATCATTATTTAGTGAGAAATTGGTATAATAGAATAATCTATTAAAATGTTTTTGAAAGGAACTCCAGAAGAGAGAAACAGAAAATTGCTGAATATTAATCAGTTACTATTTTTTTTAAATTAAACAAATTTTATTTCATTTTATTTTATTATGTTGGTGCATGTAGTATTTGGTATTCTTGGCTAAACCTATGACTCACATTTTAGGATTATATTTTAAATATATAAAATGCTACCTATAGGATTACAAAATGAACAATTATATGCCTCACAGTTACTAAAACGTTCTAAAATTTCATGACACAGTAACGAATGATTCTTTATTATCACATTAATCAAGATTGCCAATGAATCTCGTATTCATGATAATTTCAAAGCCATGATTTAAATAAAAAGTACCTGATACTTCTTCAGCTAATGCAATGTAATAATATGAAAATATCAGGGATTTGCACTAAGAATAAATCATATGTGCTGCTAATATCCTATGATTTGCTGCTGCATTTATAATGAAAGGAAATGCTAAATTTCACTGAGAGCTTAGTAAGTTTTCAATTTTTCCCATTTAAGTTCTTGGATCTCCCGTAATCTGGAATCCATGAATCTCAAGTTAAGAACTTTTGTACTGTTTGCAGGTACTAAACAGACAACCAAGTTGCCTTTGAATAAATAGTATTAGAGGCTCCTATAGCTTGTGTTTATTAATCACAGCTGATAGGTTCTTTTACTAGATGGAGTATTCAGGCTCAGAAAAAAATGCTTTTTTATATGTAATTAACTACACTGTCTAGAATTCTTTATTGCTTACAAAGGAGAGTTTTAGGTGGATCCTGAAATTCTCACTGATGAGACGTCCTAATTTAGACAGCTGATCACATGAAAGGCTTAATAGTTGCTCATCATAAATATTCTATGAAAAACAGATATTCCTCTTCGCAAAAAATTGTGCTTGAGGAAGGTGTTTGATGTGGCAGTTAAAGTGTTACTTGAGCCTACATTCTATATTAGAGTACCTGTGATCAATTCTGGGCTCTGTGGCTGATTCCAAGTTTCTGCTAATGGACACGCTGGAAGGCAACAGGTGATAGTTTGAATATTTGGGTCCATGACACACATGTGGGAGACCCAGTTTGAGTATCAGGCTTCTGGCTTTGTCCTAGCTCATTCCCATCTGTTGTGTGCACTGGGGGAGTGAACCAGCAAATGGAAAATTTCTCTCTTTCTCTGCCTTCATGCTTTATGCCCCTCATCACTCCATGCTCTTTCGCATGCAGTTATCTCTACCTGTAAGTGCTCCTAAACCATAGTTGCTCCTCCTTTTCCCTTCAATACCCCCCTTTCTTCACCATACTCATACCAGTTGCTATTTCCATACATGCTTGAGACTTGCTTAGGTATCCTCTTCCTCCCTTTCCTTGACTTCAAGATGACTTAAGTGCACCTTTCACATCCATTTCTTTAATGCCTTGTGTAAGCCTCTGTCATTGTACCGATTACAATGCTTGTGCTATTGGGCTACATGTTTATTTCCCATTTCAGGCCACTAGCTGCTTATGAATAAGCTTAGTGTTAAAATAAGTTTTTTAGCCTTGATCTTAGCACATTGCTTAACACAAAAAAAGATTTCTTAACAAATGTTTTAGGAAAGAAATAAGCACAGTTGTGCTTGTCTCTAGGGATACACAATGCATTTCCTCATGAAGCTCACACTCCAAGACTTGAAACTCTATGTTCATGTATGTGTACATACGCATGCAAGGTAAGAGCTAGCACAAGAGCAACTGGTATAGGGCCATAGGTGTCAAGTGTTAAATGAATCAAACAAATCCAATTAAATATCTATTTGAACAAAAGTTCAGAGAGAAAATATTAATTAAATTGCGACTCTAGGATAAAGGATTCTGCAAGAGGCAAAAATAGAAGTGAAATTAAGAATGTGCAAAAAGTTAAAACAGTGTAAATGGTGAGAAGAATCCATTACAAAGTTCTTCACTGAGTTTTCCTTCTCCAGTTTAAAGACCTCTAGTTCTTTTAATTGTTTCTTGTATGGCATGATTTTTAGAACCTTCTATTTCCTAGTCGTTATTCACTTTCATTTCAATTCTATTTTTGCAAACGTGTGTTTCTGTAAAAGGATGCAATAATTTGGCTATGTTCTGA
Organism: Oryctolagus cuniculus; assembly: GCF_964237555.1. NCBI lineage: Eukaryota > Metazoa > Chordata > Mammalia > Lagomorpha > Leporidae > Oryctolagus > Oryctolagus cuniculus. Next base: position 175,400,505 of record NC_091432.1, on the reverse strand, counting down.
CAAGGACAAAGTGGTTCAATTATTCTCTTCATTCAAACACTGTATTTATTGTGTTATTATTTGAAATTATGTTTAGTTACAAGAATCTGAGATATTGCTAAAAAAAAAAAGAAATTGTTTACCAAAATCCCCAAAATATTTTTCACATAAGGTGTCATATTTTGTTCTGTCTTTGGTTAATTCATTATTACATCATTCATGTATTCATGTAATTGTTTATTCATATAAATTTATTATAATGCTGCTATGTACTGGCATTATTCTAAACAGTTTAAATACAAGCATATGAATTTTTTCACAAACTTTTATAAGGAATATTTAAAACATAGTGAAAAGTTGAAGGGATTATATGGTGAATACCTACACCCAACCCAGATTCTATAATTAACACTTAGCTATACTTATTTTAATATTTATCTATGTACATATCCCTCTATTCCTCCATCATGACATCTTATTTTATGATGTGTTTTAAATAAATTGGCAAACATAAACCTGTAACTGACACCCATAAATATCCCAGCAAATGGACCATGACATGAAGATCAGTATACCCCTCAAAATCCTATCAAGATTTAAAACCTTATCATCGATCTAGAAAGTTTCCTCAAGCTGTGTTCCACATGAATTTTAATTTTTCTGATGCATTTTAATTTATTCTTTATTCTGCAATATTCTAGCCTGTTTACAGCTTTGAATCTTGGGTTTTGTCATTTACAGGATATGCATATCATCCAGCTTAATGCTATTCACTTATTTTTAAAATGTTATTTATTTACTTTCACTTTATTTGAGATAAAGGGCAGAAAAGAGAAAGAGAGAGAGAGAGACAGACAGACAGATTTCCATCTGCTAGTTCACTCCCAAAAGCCCAAAACAGTCAGAGCTGGTCTGGCCAAAGCCAAGGCCTTCAATATAAGTCTCCCATGTGGGTAGCAGAAACGCAAGTATTTGAGCCATCCTCTGCTGTCTCACAGGATGTGCATTAGCTGTAGGCTGGATTGGAAAGCAAGGAGCTGGGACTTGAACCAGAAACTCTGATAAGGGAAGCTAACCTCCTAAGCAGCAAAAAAACTACTGAACCACAAACCGATCTCAGCTTAAAATTTTTTATGAGTAATGAAAAGTCATTGATTAACAAGGTAGAAACTGTCAGTTAATAAATTAGAACAGAATGTCCTATGATAGATGATCGGAAATTTTCCTCTAGGTTTCCACTGACTCAGTAACTGATGTCAATGTGTGCTAGCCTTTGCAATAGTTGAGGAGACCTTTTGAGAGACTACATTTATTTCATGGAATAACTAATTATCAACGTATGCTGATATTATATATATTCTTTAAGCATGTTAGTGCATATCTGAATGATTAGATCCAAACATTTGTTATATGTCCTAATTACTGAGAATTTTTTGCATTTTGTAGAATGACAAAATGTAAGATTTTGAAAAAAGCTAGTATGTACATTATCCAGCTCATTGCTGTGACAGAGTTAAAATATTCATTTCAAGCATTAAAAAAAGTGACTTCACTGTCCTTCAAGTATTTCACAAGAAATGAGAATTAATCTCATTTAACTGAAAGGATCTCATTTAACTGAAAGAAAGGATCTCATTTAACTGAATCAGAATGGTCTATACTAGATTATAAAGTTTCATTCTCACTATCACGTTGTAGATATGAGGTCCCTATAGGTCTTAAAAATATGTGTATATGTATAATTTATTCATCTTTTTGCCTAAGAAACAGGTGCTGAAATTTGAATAATAAAAGGTTCCTTAAAAGAGAAATGGGATTCGGACTCTAAATGACCCAATGGCTTCTTGAGGGGCATCAGGCTAGTGGCAGTACTGGTGCAAAGCTTTGCACTTAGTAAAGATTAACAAGCAATTTTAGAAAGTATCCTCTAAGATTTCATAGATCTTTTTTAATGATTTTTTTTATTTGAAAGAGAGAATACAGAGAGAGGTAGAGACAGAGAGAGGTCTTCCATGTGCTGGTTCACTCCTAAAATTGCTACAAAGGCTGAAGCTGAGCCAATCTGAAGCCAGGAACCAGGAGCTTCTTCCAGGTCTCCCACATGGGTACAGGGCCCCAAGGACTTGGGCCATTCTCTGTTACTTTCCAGGCACATTAGCAGGGAGCTGGATCAGAAGTGGAACAACTGGGACTCAAACAAGTGCCATATGGGTTGACGATGCTGGCACTGCAGGCAGCAGTTTTATCCACTACATCACATTGCTGGCCCTATATGCCATATATTTTTAAAATCTGATTAGATTTTCTTAATTATTAAGAGAAAATCTAAATTTACTTCATTGTTAGATGAAGATTCTATAATTTCCAAACCAGACATAGCAATTACTATAGCAAATTGTCTCTCCCTTCACGTGTTTGTAAGAAAATTGCTAATTTTCATCAGATTATAAGATCATACATTAGGGTCAATTTGTATTATTTTGTAACTTTAAATATACCACTGGAATTCAAGAAAAAATACACTAGCATTTCTTATTTTCAGAAAAAATAAATAAAAGCCACAATAATTTTCTCATTGTTACATTTGCCGTACTTGGCCACTAATATAGTTGCCATTTTATGTGGTATAGGAAACTGAACTCTCAAGTTTTGGTATTAATTTTTAGTATGCAGCATATACAAGAGATTTGTCATTTAAATCCTTACCTACATATTTGTAATGTAAGTAAACAAAGTCATGTCCCACTGAAATTTAAAACAACCACTACTGTGGGCAGGTGCTGTGTTGTAGCAGCTAAAGCCACGGCCTTTAGTGCCAGCATTCCATATGGATGCTAGTTCAAGTCCTGGCTGTTCCACATCCAACCCAGCTCTTTGCTATGGCCTGGGAAAGCAGTGAAAGATGACCCAAGTCTTTAGGGCCCTGCACCCATGTAGGAGACCCAGAAGAAACTCCTGGCCCCTGGCTTCACATAGGCTCAACTCTGGCCATTGTAGCCATTTGGGGAGTGAACCAGAGGATGGAAGACCTCTCTCTCTCTGCCTCTGCCTCTCTTTAACTTTGCCTTTCAAATAATAAATAAGTCTTTAAAAACAAAAACAGTACTGTAATGAAACAATCTAATCTGTTAGTTTCTGTTGTGGACACACTCATAGCACTAACCTGTAAAGGGATCACTTGAATGGACTGAGACAAACCTAAGACTACATTAGACCACACTTCGGAGTCAATATGTTCGATTTATTGTAGCCTGCAGTCTAAAAGCTTGATTTTTTGTCACTATGTGCACTAAAAGAGGTCATATATCTTTTGTGCACTTATGTCAGCAAAAGCACCAGAACCTACTTATCATACTTGCAAAACACTTAAGAAAACAAGGCAAATTCTTTCAAAGTAATTCAGCTCTTGGTAAGGGCTTTATTATTGCAATCAATTATAATGCTGTCAAAAGTGACAAACCGAAGTTCCTAAATAACCGGCTTATGACTGGGTTTCATAAAGCAGGAAGGATAATGCACTCTGACCTTCGATGATTTTAAAAATAATTTACACAGTGGTTAAGTAGGAAAACTGTGACATAGAACAATTGCAAAGTAGAATCATCTGAATCTTATTTAGTATAACAAAGAATAATGGAAATATTTTAAGATAAAACCACAATAATAATACCATGTAGCCAATCCAATTAGAAATAGTCAATCGGGGTGGGCATTTGATGTAGTATGTCGGATACACCTTGGGATGCCAGCATCAAATGAAGTCCCAGTGGAAGGCCCATCTATGCTTCCTATTTCAACTTTTGCTAATGCAGACCCTGGGAGGCTGCAAGTGATGTGTCAAGGATATGTATCCTTGCCACCCACAGAGGAGACTTGGATTTAGTTCCTGGCTCCTGATTTATGCCTAGCTGTTGCAGGCATTTGGAAAAGTGAACCAATGGATAGATGATCTGTCTCTCTGCCCTTCAAATACATAAAACAAGTAATTTTAAAAAAAGAATCACTCAATCACTTAGCCATTCTGTTACTACTATTTCAATAATAGGATAAAGTCATTGAGTCATTGATAATTAAAATCATTGCAAAAGGGCACAATAACATGCACTCTTGCATACAGAAATGCCAGGGTATCTATCTGAATACATCATGAGCTTTCATATTTCAAACCTGTACATGAATTTGGATCTTAATCTGCTCTTAACATTTTGAGGATTTGTTCAAAATATTATTTCTCTTTTTTTTTGGAATCATATAACATGTACATTTTGCTTACCATAGAACTTAGGATGAAATGTAGATGTGAATACTTTTTCAAATCGTGTATTTTCAATGGAAGTTTTGAAGAATCCTCATATGTGTGGATTTAACATGTTTTTGTAAAAATAAACATGTTTTTATTTTTCGTGAACTTTTTAAAGTACACTTATGTGTATCTGTTATCCTTCAGTTAGTGAAAAGCATAACAGAACAAATGCCTTGCTTGTTCCTATAGTTACACACCCTGCTTGCATATTATTTAAACTGTAGTAAGTACTCAATGCAGTAGAATCAATGAATGGGCCGGCGCCACGGCTCACTAGGCTAATCCTCTGCCTTGCTGCGCCCACACACAGGGTTCTAGTCCCGGTTGGGGCGCCGGATTCTGTCCCGGTTGCCCCTCTTCCAGTCCAGCTCTCTGCTATGGCCCGGGAATGCAGTGGAGGATGGCCCAAGTGCTTGGGCCCTGCACCCCATGGGAGACCAGGATAAGTACCTGGCTCCTGCCATCGGATCAGCATGGTGCACCGGGTGAACCAACGGCAAAAGGAAGACCTTTCTCTTTGTCTCTCTCTCTCTCACTGTCCACTCTGCCTGTCAAAAAAAAAAAAAAAAAAAAAAAGAATCAATGAATGAAAATAAGAAATATATAACATAACAAGTGGTAAAGAGCTTTAATGTTTCTTATTTTTCATTGTTCTATGTACTCATTCTCAAGAGTGTACTGGTAAGTGTTTGACAATTGGCTTCTAAAAACAAATACACAAACAACCTCAGTACTCATTTTACATTGTGCAAATAATCCTACCATGAGCAGTTTCAGGCTATTCTACTAATAGAATAGGACTCAATACTGAATGAGTTGAGAAGAGTTCATCTCTCATGAATTGGGATAATCTCACACCAGAATACCACTATCTCTTTCTTGCAATGTGGCTTATATTTCCTCCTACTTCTCTACCACATTGAGATTGGGTTTAGTGGTCATGTCCTCCATTTGGTAAATAAATTGAAAGTTGTTGTTGTCAGCAGGTGTTTGAAATGAGCTTGTGCGTACATGTTTGGTTTTTTATTTTTCTTCCATCAACATGGCACTGGACTAAAGAGGCCAGTTCACTGGTCTGAGCATGAGACAGATTGTAGCACACCTACACAAAATGTATCACTTAGAATCAAGCCATGGCAACATAAGTCTATGCCTGCCAAAACTCAATGAATACACAGACATGAGAGTAATAAATCAATTTGCTGTGGGGCCGGCACTGTGACGTAGTGGGTAAAGCCACTGCCTGCAGTGCTGGCATCCCATATGGCCGTTGGTTCGAGTCCTGGCTGCTCCGTTTCTGATCCACCTTTCTGCTATGACCTGAGAAAGCAGTAGAAGATGGCCCAAATTGTTGGGCCTCTGCACCCATGTGGGAGACCTGGAAGAAACTCCTGGCTCTTGGCTTCAGATCGGCACAGCTCCAGCAGCAGTCATCTGGGGAGTGAACCAGCAGATGGAAGACCTCTCTCTCTCTCTCTCTCTCTCTCTCTCTGTAACTCTGACTTCCAAATACATAAATAATCTTAAAAAAAATCAATTTGTTGTAACACACCTGGATGGATCATAAATTCTACATGTTTATCTTTCTTAATTGAAGAACTTAGCCACTTTCTATTTAATGGCCCCTGCACCCACGTGGGAGACCCAGAAGAAACTCCTAGCTCCTGGCTTCAGATCTGTGCAGCTCTGGCCATTGCTGCCAATTGGGGAGTGAATAATCGGATGGAAGACCTCTCTCTCTTTCTCTCTCTCTTTCTGACTCTCCTCTCTCTGTGTAACTCTGACTTTCAAGTAAAATAAATAAATCTTTAAAAAATTATGTGTTACTTTATAACTACAAATTCTGATGCTATTGTTGTCATTCAAATTAGAAACTTGAAATGTATGTCGCTTACACCTTTGATATGATTCAGACATATACTGAATTTTATAATTTATTCTCACACAGAGGTGTGCTTATTATGTTCCTGAGCTATGATGGGAATAATTATTTTCTCCTTGAGAAGTACATCTTTCTGAACTTCTTAAAATGTTCTAATTGTGTATCCAAACATCTATCATTGGTCACTAGTTATTAACCAATTGACACATTTAAGCATTATTTCTCAGTGATCAGTCTTCTCGAACTTTCTTTGTATGTATGGCTAGCAGTTAACACTCAGACTCTTCCTCCCTTAAACTTTTTTATACTTCATTTCAATGGAACTTATCTAGCATTTTATTTTTGAACTTCCTTACTGTTTCTTATTCTCCATCTAATTTCCATCATTGTAAGAAGTCATCATAGTTTAGTCCTCAGCTCTCTCTGCACTTATCTTTCAGTACTCTCATATTCAGACAATTTATCCATTATTACTGCTCACACACTATTTTCAGTTCAATGACTTTAAAGTCTGCATCCCCACCCCTAACTTTTCCAGGGCCATAACTTCTAGATAATATTAAATAATTTCACCAACAATCTATAGAAATACTGCTTCAAATCAAGGATACGTTAAATTGAATTTATTCTTTCCCTACTATCAGTGACTCAATCATCCCCCAAGTTAGACAAACTCTAACTTGAGATAATATTTTTTTCTGTGCTTCCACTGTTATCATTAATATTTAGCTACACAGTGCTATTGAAAAATTTTGGTAGGTATTAATGATTTTCTCTTGTGTTTATGGTTATTCTATTTTCAAGGAAGGAACAATTCTATTTCTTAGTCCTTTGTAATTAGATATGGCTTTACAATTTTCTTTGGCCTTTGTCGCATGAGCAGAAATTTTATATGTCATTCTTAGTCCTGGTACATGAAACTGGTGTGTAATTATCCTTCATTCCTCCTGTATATCGAATGATGGTGGTGGAAACTTTGTCTATCTGGGTTTTTGAGACAATGAATGTGTAGTATGAAGGAAGTAGACCTACCACTGGTTCTGAAAGTACGGTATCAAGAACAGTAGCCTAATGTGTTATACTATGATAACACACTATGAGATACTATGAGAATTAACGGTAAAACTAGTCTTCAAACAGTACTTTATACTTTGTGTGTCTGTGTGGGTGCAAGCTGTTGAAATCTTTACTTAGTGTATAGTTCATCTTCTGTATATAAAGATAATGAAACATTAACCTTAATGAAGAATGGGATGGGAGAGGGAGTAGGATGTGGGATGGTTTAGGGGTGGAAGGGTAGGTATGGGGGGAAGAACAGCTATAATCCAAAAGTTGTACTTATGAAATTTATATTTATTAAATAAAAGCTTTCTATAAAAATTTTAAAAAAGAACAGTAACACTGAGGCCGGTGCTATGGCATAGTGGGTAAAGGTGCCGCCTGCAGTGCCAGCATCCCAAATGGACACCAGTTCAAGATCCATCCAGCTCTCTGCTATGGCTTGGGAAAGCAGTAAAAGATGGCCCAAGGCCTTGGGCCTCTGTACCTATGTAGGACACCGGAAGAAGCTCCTGGCTCTTGGCTTCGGACCGGTGCAGCTCCGGCTGTTGTGGCCAATTGGGGAGTGAACCAATGCCTCTCCTTCTCTCTGTGTAACTCTGACTTTCAAATAAATAAATAAATAAATCTGAAAAAAGGACAGTAGCACCAACAATATTTGGTTACATTCTCGAAAGGCAAATTTTGTGTTTTTTAAAAAGATTTATTTATTTATTTCAAAGGCAGAATGACAGCAAGAGATTAAAGAGATAGGGAGGGAGAGAGAGAGAGAGAGAGAGAGAGAGAGAGATCTCCAAGAACATTCAGGTCCAGGCTAGGCAAAAGCCAAGAGCTGGAACTCCACCTGGATCTCTCACATGGGTGGCAGGCACCCAAATACTTGGGCCATCATACACTGCCTTCCCAGGCACATTAGAAGGAAGTTGAATGAGAAGCAGTGCAGCTGGACTTGAACTGTCACTCTGATACAGGATGTGGGCTTCCAAATGATGGTTTAAGCAGCCATACCACAATGCCTGCCCCTGTGGTATATTTTTAAGGCTCAAAATAGACCCTCTGAATCAGAAATTCTGTGGGATTCTATAAACTGCAATTTAACATGACTTCCAAGTTATTCTTTATCATGTTGCCAAAGTTTGAGAATCACTTGACTTACCTAGTTTATTTCTATTTCTTTACATAGATATCCTTTCACAGAAGTGGATGAAGGTGGGAAACTGATATATCTATAGATTATATTATATGCATATCCTATTTGTTCTATTCTGGAGATGCACCTTGAATAATGTATGGAGTTGTTAAGTTTCATATGAATACCTCTTGGTAGAGCTTCTGAAAAAACTTTTTTATAGGAACATGTTCCAGTGGTATGCTTCCTGTAATAATTTCTTCTTGCTTGGAGCATGAACATAAATATAGTGTGCAGCATCTAACTTATGAAGGATACAATACATATGTATAGTGTTCTATACATTGCCTGTGGAAGAGCAGAAAATAGTAGGTGTAACCAGATCAAAACCAAGATCCTTAAGAACATAACCAATGTTTCATATATACCCTGCATGGCCCACTTTATATTAAGCTGAGTAACATATGCCCACTCCTAATTTGTTTGAAGCCTTTGTGAGATTTTCTTTGCTGTACACATTCTCAATAGATACATCAATTAAATCTCTCCTAAAATGCAACCTGGGTGGGGTCTTAGAAAACAAATGCTTTTTTTTTTTTTTTAATAGCATAGTCTTTATATCCAAAAGAGAAACCTATTCAATGTCTCCTAAATGTTAGAGTCTCTTTGGATTCCAAGCATCCATTTACATACTTTTTTAACTTAATCTCCTTTTCCACTGCAATTGAATTAGAACACTTTTTTTTATTTTTCCTAAAAGAGATCAGAGTGAGAAAAGATCATAGTGAGAAATGCTGTTTTAGGGAACAGATGCAAATGTATTCTGAATAAATTTCCTATTTCAGGTTTATAGACCAATTCTCTCCCTATTAAAACACTAAATCTTTGATAATTCCCCCACCCCCAACAACATTGCAAGAATAACTTAGCTTTTATCTGCCAAACAGAATGTTAGGTCATATTTTGCTAATGAAAAGCAAGTTGGCTAAAATTATACTCCTATACTCATTTGAGAAAGCAAAACAAAAATAAAGGCAAGCTCTACTCTAGTCAGGTAATAAAATGAGAGTTGAAATAATTATTCACAGAATGAAGAAATCACCTGCAAGGCAATTTGTCAAAGTAGAGTGTGACTTTGAGTTAGAGAAAATATTCGACTAACACGAATTACAGATGACAAGAGCTTAAGAGAAATATAGAGCAATTCATTTTTGTTGCACAAAGTGTCTTCTTCTATTGCACTCTAATGTCTTGTTGTGAATGTGGCTGATAAGGTTATCAGAAGTGCAAGACTGAAGTGTTGACTTTCTCTTAGGTCTACATTATCTTTTGGTTCTGCATTATATTTTAGGACTCTGAAGAGAAATAATATATAGCCATCATTAAGAGCCTCTTTCCACATAATAAGCACACACTGAAGGGTTATCATCAGATAGGGTGTGTAATTGGATAATGTTTCAGAGGCCTCTGTTGTCCCCTCAAGGTTATGAACAAATGATGCATATGTAACATGGATCTATGGATGTTTGCAGAGAGATATTCCTTCCTAAAACATTTGGAATCCCAACAAAAACAAATAGAAAACATAAATTTCTTTTCAATATTACTACTTAGCGCTTCAATAATAAGATGGGCTTCAGTAAAACAAAGAAACAGCACAACACCTTTTACAAATACCCGATATCGCAGAGTATGAGATTTCTGTAGTTTAAACAATAATAGTGAAATAAAAAAATCATTTGAGGTAAATCTCAAAACTATCCATCCTGTTGTTTGAAAATGTTTCTGCTTTTTCTGTCTTAGCACTTCCTGTTCTAAATGAGAATCACATTTAAAGCCTTTATTTGCTCTACATATTCTATCGGATGAAAGTAGCAGAGGTCTGGCATGCAGGGAACTCACAGACATTGGCCAATTTTGGAAACGACTGTCAGGGTAATTTCTTCAAGGGAAAAAGAATCGTGAATGATTATAGGAGGACTTTAAGAGGAATGACGTGTTCCCAAATTGCAGGAGGTGATGCCAGCACCTTGCAGAGTGAACTGACAGATTAAAGAAAAACAATTATAACACTCCACAGGGAGGATAATGAAGGCAAGGATAGTTACTAATATTCTCATGAAGGTGGGTTCACCTGAAATCTAATTTCTGAATAGGGGGAATAAAAATATGGCTGTTAAATTGAAGAAAATTATGCTAATGGCACCGAGGGTAAATAAGTCATTCATATTTATTACAAGGCTTCTTCAGCTTTAAATCAAATAGCATCTATTTAATGGATGATAATTTTAAAAAATCCTGAATGTAATAAAAAACCTAGAGAAAAATTCTTTATGGTTATACTGTTTGTAAATTTAGTTTTATTTCTTGTTATTGATTTCTTCCATTTCTACTGGGGATAAAATTACAGAGCTACTAGAGGCTGGAACTGGGAAAACAAGCATAAAATGCATATATCTCATATAATTAAGTAGCTTGCTTTAAAATAATCTTGGAGCAAAATAAAAGGAGTTGAGATAAAAGTGCATCTAGGGGCTGGCACTGTGATATTTCAGGGTAAGCCACTGTCTGCATAGCTGGCATCCCATATGGGCAAGAGTTCCCTTCCAATCAAGCTTCCTGTTAATGTGCCTGGAAAAGCAACGGAGGATGGCTCAAATGCTCGGGCCCCTGCACCCACGTGGGAAACCGGAAGAAATCCCTGGCTCCTGGCTTCAGCCTCACCCAGCCCCAGTCGTTACAGCCATTTGGGGTGTAAACTGGCACATGGCAGATCTCTCTCTCTCTCCCTCTCTCTTTCTCCCCTTTGATATCTCACCCTCTCTCTCTCTGTAACTTTGCCTTTCAAATAAAGTAAATCTTACAAAAATAAATGCAACTAGCCCTTCAAATGGCCTTTAGTACATGCTCAGGTCAGGAGACAAGGTTGTACAGAAGATGGCTGCTGTAGGAGCATGATTGTTCCAATAGCAGACTGGCTAAAAATAAGGATTCAGGTGTCTATTTCAGGCTATACCATCACAATTTATTTGCATATGCCATTGGGCTATTCCCTTAGCCATCTGAAACCTTTTTCTCATCTGTCAAAATGAGGACACTGAATGCTGTCAGTTAAGAATTAAGATACTGTTAGTCAAACATTTGACATGATTTCTGGCAAAACTTGTGTGTTTGTTGTGATTAGAATGGAAAGGCCAAAGCTTTTACTTAAATTTCTAATTTAGTTATTTTGTGTTCCACAACGGAAAGAAATCATGAGACTAGCTTGGGTTCTTCTTGCATTTTAATTAAGAGCGGATTCTATGTTGCTAGAGTAACATTAGTGAATGAATTTCTTTTTTAGCCCATATGGCAGCACCAAGTGATCTTAGATTCAGTCTCTAGAATAATATAGTACAGTGTTTCTCCTACACTTGCTGGCGTTTGATATCCCTCTCATTTGTCCTTATTTTATAAAAATCAGCAAATTTCTATAAGTATTTTTCTGTATTTGTACAAACCAATATGGCAGTCACTAGCTGCATATGCCTATTGAGCACTTGAAATGGTCTTGTTCTATTTGATTTGCCTTTATAGATACATTGTATTTTATGTGGGATTTCCTAGAGTATAATTAACACACTAGGTTTCAAACAGTATGAAAAACAAAATGAAAATTTCTCTGCAGTGTTTAATATTAATCATATGTTAAATGATAATATTTTATATATGTGGGTTAAATGACATTTATTAATCAAATTAATCTCACCTGTGTCATTTTACCCATTTTTAAATGTGATCACTAGAAATTTACCACTACATCTTGCTTTGCATTTGTGGCCCACTTATAATTCCATTTACCATGACTTATACTTCTCTGGTGTAATTAAAGTCATTGAAGAAAGAGTTTAGAAGATAAAAAGATGAATTTGTGTGAATTTAAAAAATAGACTGCATTTTTGGGACAATCTATGTATTAATTATTTGTTACAATTTCTTTTATGAAATACACTTCAAGTTACACATTCTTTAGCATGCATGTTAATGAACTAATATGAACCACACAGTGAATTAGGATCATTTGGTGCTATGCGAAGCCTAATTTTAACATCTATTCCCTCTTTTGCCTATCGTCTCCACTGGGCAATGAAGCTGTCAGTCTGCTGTCTCAGTTTCTTAGAAGTTAGAAACTTGGAAAATTTGTCCTTACTCTCTGAAAAGTCCTTTTGAATATTAAATATAAGTTGAAATTACTTACACTGAATATCGATTTTGCCATGTCTCAAACTACTCACTGGTAAATTAGAGTAAAAGAAAAATGACACTTTTTTCATTAATTTTTGAAGTCAAACTAGATATTTCATAGAAAAATATCTCAAAATCTGGAGAAATTCAAAGCGAATTTATTAGCTGTCTTCTAGACAGAAATATACTATAGTTGAAAAATATTTCACAAAAATCAAAAGAAGGAAGGCCACTATTTAGCAGCATTTGATGCATTTATTTTAATTTTATTTAGTTCTGATTTTATAAGGCTTAAAACACTTATGCCCAGTGTTTTATAAATTGTGTTTCTTGTATAGTTTCCTAAAATAAAAACAGAGTCTTTAACTCAACATGTATATTTACTCAATTTTATTGTGAGTCTTTAGCATTTCTTCCAGACTAAATTCTCTAAATAAGTAAATTCTTCTGTGCTTCTTGAAAGCATAAATATATGTGCTTTCAAAATTAAAATGTTAAATGAACATTTAATATATTTTGAATATTTTATGCTAAATATCTGAAATAAATATTTCAATGAACATTTGTTACCCACCAATATTTAGCATCATTATTGTCATTATTTAAGATTTATTTATTTATTTGAAAATCATAGTTACACAGAGAAAAGGAGAGGCAGAGAGAGAGAGAGAGAGAGAGAGAGAGAGGTCTTCCATCTGCTGGTTCACTCCCCAATTGGCTGCAACGGCTGGAGCTGTGATCCAAAGCCAGGAGCCAGGAGCTTCTTCTGGGTCTCCCACACGGGTATAGGGTCCCAGGGACTTGGACCATCTCCTACTGCTTCCCCAGGCCATAGCAGAAAGCAGAGATAGGAGTGGAGCAGACAGGACTGGAACCGGTGCCCATGTGGGAATCCAGCACTGCAAGCAGTAGCTTTACCCGCTACGCACAGTGCCAGCTCCTATAGTCATTTATTTAATGAAATGGTAAATTTATATTTCTTCAAACTTTAAAAATTTTATTTATTTTCATCTACTTGAAAGACAGAGTGGTGGAAGGAGAGAGATAGAGATCCTCCATCTGCTAGTTCACTTCCCAAATGCTCACAACAGCTATGACTGGGTCAGGCCAAAATTGGGAGCCCAGAACTCTCTCTGTCCGCTGCGAGTGACAGAGACCTAAGCACTTAAGCCGTCATCTTCTTTCCACCAGGATGCATAAGCAAGAAGCTGAATCAGAGTGGAGTAGCCGGGGCTCAATCCAAGCATTTTGGTTTGGGATACCTAAGCCACCACACCGCAACACCTGTCCTGTGAAATGCTGAATTTTAAGGGGAAAATTTACCAATTGATATAGCCTAGATAAAATTTCCTCAGCCTTGGTATGGTTGACTTTGCAGGCCAAATACTTCTTAATTCTAGGGCTTTTCTGTACAATGTAGCATCCTTGGTTTATACCTAACACTACTAGTAGCAGTCTTGCTTTCAGTTGTGACAGCTAAAACTGTTTCTAGACAGTTTCACCTGTTTCCTAGAAAGTGAATTCACCTCGGGCAAAGAATTACTAACCAGTTTAGATTTTGCTATGATCATGAGTAATCCCCCAAATTTTAAAGACCTAACACACTGATAGTGTATTTCTCACTTCTAATCTATGAACAGAGGAAGAATTTCATATTCATAGTATATACATTCAAGCATATGTGATGATGTCTGGTCTGTCTGTACACATTTTCACTAAAACAATGGCATAAGAGGACTGGAAAGTCATTTGCTGGCCCTTAACTAAAGCTCTGCTCACAGTTAATCTTTGCTCAAATTTTCTTGATCAAAACAAAATATCCGACTAAGCTTAAGTCAAAGAGGTTTTACTGATGTTGTGGCTTCGCGAGTAAAGCCAGCATCACATATGAGTGCTGATTTGTGTTCTGGCTGCTCCATTTCTTTGATGATTTTTTTTTTTTTATTTGACAGAATTAGACAGTGAGAGTGAGAGACAGAAAGAAAGGTCTTCCTTCTGTTGGTTCACTCCCCAAATGGCCTCTACATCCTGCACTGCGCGGATCCGAAGCCAGGAGCCAGGTGCTTCTTCCTGGTCTCCCATGCAGGTGCAGGGGCCCAAGCACTTGGGCCATTGTCCACTGCCCTCCCGGGCCACAGCAGAGAGCTGGACTGGAAGAGGAGCAGCTGGGACTAGAACCCGGCGCTCATATGGGATGCCAGCGCCACAGGCGGAGGATTAACCAAGTGAGCCATGGTGCCGGCCCCTGGCTGCTCCATTTCTGATCCAGCTCCCTGCTAATGGCTTGGGAAAGCATCAGGAGATGGCATAAATGCTTGGGCCCCTGCCACACACATAGGAGATTCAGATAAACTTCTGGCTCCTGGCTTCCACCTGATTCAGTGCTGGGTATTGCAGCCATCTGAGGAGAACCAGTGGAGGGAAGATCTCTGTCTCTCCCACTCTTTCTGTAACTCTGACTATCTAAATAAATAAATCTTAAAAAAATTTCAAAGAGGTATATTGGTATAATCTTCCCATGTGCCAATGGGGGTAGGTATAAAAGGGATCTTTCTGAACAGATGTTAATGACCACCACAGGAAGTTTAGAAAGAAGATGAATGATAAGATGGCTCTGAGGAGAACATGGAAATGTTAGTCTTTTTGGAAAGACAATTCTTGGGAAGTAGAAATGTTCTAAGCAGTTTTGGATGAATAGTCATTTATAGTTAATGCTTGTAGAGTGACCTTTTCCCATAAAGGAAGTACTTAGGTAATTATCCAAAAATCTTTGGGTTGAAAGCATAGAATTTTAGTCTTGGTTCCAAATGTGTTTCAATGTCTATGTAACTACAATCTATTTAGACTGTATATATTCCAAACTAATTACATTGATAGGTAGGATTGTTGCATGTTTTTTAAGAGATAGCTACTATAAGTGATAGGTTTTCCATATGCTGTCTATTTTAAATCCTCAAACACTAAACCATTAATATTGTTGACATGCCATTGTTTACATATAAGAGAAATGAAGACATGATCAGTAATTTGACTGTCAAACAACATATATGTACAAGATTCGGTCTCAAACCCAGATCTGTCACATTCGAAAATGTATGTCCTAAACAATTATATTATATATAGAGAAAGAGCCCAATTTAAATTATACTCTGCCTCATATAGCATCAGTACTAAGAAACACATTTTTCTTCCATTGTAACATCTTTCATATCCAGAAGCATCTTGCAGTCGATGCTCTGTCATACTTAATTGGCTGGTTTTTTTTTTTTTTTTGGTCCCAGTGGTACAAAAATAATGTTATATTTTATAATCAATTGCATCTTAGATTCAATAAATCTTTTAGGACAGCATCATCCATTAAGGGAGAGGCAAAGTCCTTGTCCATGCAAAAGCCATTAGTATCTAATCTGAAACTTCAGGGCAAGACTTCCAGGTTCTTTGTTAACTCAAGCAGCTGTTCATTAATGCTGGCAGTCAGAAAGTCCTGTTACCTTAGAGGATCTCTGTTATTCAGATTCATCTACATTGGGAATAGTGCACCTCCCATAAGCAGCACAACCTCTTCCTCCAGTCACCACCAAATAGGTCTTTTACAAGAAGGAGACAAGTACCTAAGGGGAGGAGTGAAAATGAATGATGTATATGACACATGATATATATGGCCCAGATGTAAGTGTCCCTGAAACTATATATTTCATATATATTTTTAGCAAAAAGAGATATAGAGTAGAACATTATTCGCTTATTTGCTTTCTGTTTGGACTACTCAGCACTCATTAATTCTTCCTTTAGTAAGATTACTCAGTTTTTGTCATAGGTTAAAAATTTCTCTCCAGCAGTAGCTTCAGCGTTGTGCTCTGAGAAAAAAGTGCTTATTCCTCTACCTGTAAGTACCAGACATATTGCCAAGACTTAAAAAGATCTGCAGCAATTCCTATTCCCTGACTAGTATGATTGGCTCAATCCATTCTAATTAGTCCATGAAGAGTTAACTAAAGGCTAACTTTAGAAAGTAGGAAGTATCTGAGTAAAACAAGATAGTAAAGCACTCAAGGGTGCCCAAACCGTCTTGCTGCTTCCCTGAGAAGAAAGATATCTAAAAGGTCACACAGATAAGGGAAAGAGAGAGAGAGGAAGAAAGTCCTGGGGAAATCACTTGATCTCCTGTCACAGATCACATTGGAAGCCAGACTTCTCCGGCTTTTCAGTCAGGAGAATAGAGTCTCTTTGATCATAAATCAGTCTTAGCTGTATTTTCTTGCACTGGCAGTGGAAGGTACTGTAATGGATAAAGTCACTATTGAATTTATTTGTGAAAGCAGCTTCAAGAGTCTAAGAAGAAACCACGTACATAAATAAATAATTGGTTTGCAAAAGAGAATGAAACAATTCCAAACCAACAAAACTGCTGAGAGAAAATATATCATAGGAAGATCTTGGGTTTAATTTATTTTCTCAAAACCAATTCTCACATTTTTAAGATTTGGAGGAAAAATATCACTTGTCAGTTCAGACCAAGAATGAACAATAATTGACCATATTGTGTTCGTAGAGCCAAAAGGATACACGTAACTAGGTACTTACCAGGGCAATTCAGAATATAAAGATGAATTTATGATGTTAGATGATTTTGATTACAAATATAAACATTAAAATAAAAGATAAATAATATAACACATTTAACAACATGATTTTAATATTAAAATAAAATGAGAGTACAGTAGCAGTTATGTAATAGTTATACACATTTCCTGGAAAATTGACACATACAGGTTGTATACATACAGGACAAGGGATTAAGAGGAAGCGAGAAGGGTTGTTACTGAGAAAGTGAGGGAGGGCGAGAGAGATGGAGAGTGACTGAAAGTGTATATTTTAGTTGCATGGAGCCTTAGAGGGTCTTTATGGCAGTAACTATTGAAGACAGGCTCTTCTTCCATTGCTGTTCTCTCTCCCATTCTCTCTCTTCAGATCCCTTAAATTCATGACATGACACATTCATACCTTCTTTCTCTGTGGTTCGATTCACTTTTATCATATATCATTGAAGTTTCCAATGCGCTTATGAATGTCGAAGTGATCGTACCTTTAACCTGATTCCTTACTGATTTTTCACTGTCTTCATCAGTCACTCTCTAGCAGATACTATGAGATTCTGTACAACTTGAATTTTAGTACCCAGAATGATAGTTCTGTGTGGCAAGTATAATCTCTCATCTGCACAACTTTTGTCAGCTCATGGAAACCAAAACTGTTGGTTGGTAGAAAATAAATGGTAGAAAGGAAGGACACTATGACATAAAAACACACATTGCAGAACATGCTCATATCAGAGTTGTGTGATGGACTACTTACGGGCTGAAGAAATTTGTAGAATGGCACCTTAAAGCTGCTTGGCAGAAAATTTATAGCATAATATGGCATATTAGGTCTGGCTCTCGTTGGTGTGCTACTTCTCAAAACTTGGGGAAAATTTCTTAAGCGACAAATACAAAACCACACCCATACATATACACAAATATTTGAGGAAACTTCTCAGAGCATTATAATGATTGAGAGCTAGGCAAAGCACTGTTACATGCAATATGCATATATTTTAAAATTAAATTACCTAAGGTTAAGTTTTCAAAAACATTTTTATAGATTAATCAAGATAGTTGGCTCTCTTTCATATTGCTAAGTTGTCCAAATATATCTTAGTTACCAAAAATACTTAGATCCTTGCTATTTATTTTGGACCTAGAGTTTATTAAATTCCTCATTGATGAAATGTATGATTTCAGCATCTATAATTATATTGCCAGTAATTGGCTTCTAAGGAGATTGTAGACATCAAGGGCAGATTTTTAAGTCAGTTCACTGCCATCTACTCTTAGCAATTTGGTGTACAAGTTTGGCTTAACAAGTTGTTATCTAGGACAGATATTTTGTAAGTCCTGAGTTTCGTAACTGCTCAATAAGGCAGATATATTAAATATAAAGTTCTATTATGATATACTGGAGAAGTTACACGGTGAAAATCATATCTAAAATTTGAAGAACTGCTTTTATAAATGCTCACTCTTTGGAAATGTCTAGTTACTTTACAAGGATAACCATGTGTAATTCTTATAAAACTCTGCAAGCTCTATATCACTGTCCACATTAGACATATATGGTAGTTGATGTTCCAAGAAAGTGAGCTTAGAGCCATTTGAATATATTCAGAGAAGTCTGTCTGTCTTCAAAATCTGTTATTCTTCCAGATGTATTATGCTGTTGATAAATACCTAGTTCTCTGCGTTCCTTCATAAAGCTCTACAAAACATACCAGAGAGAAAGTTACTTAACCTTGACAAGAAGGAAGGAACTTGAAGAAGAAAAAGTGTTTTCTCTTAAAATAAGATTCTAATATCCAATTCCCTGCAGCCCCAAGGACTGATGATCTGTACTAAGTTATTACACACCCTAGCAATTCTAATATGCCTGCTTTGGCCTCAGTAGAAACACATGAGTTGATCAATTCCATTTGTAATTACATCTGGGAAAAGGGATTATAGAGACAAATATACTCAGCTGTTGTGTTCCCATGAGTACAACATGAAATTAATCACTAGGCTAATCTTCCTCTTGCTCCAGTGGTATTGATTATGGTGAATCCTTTGCTAAGTTTGGAGTGTTAACAGTCCTAACACGGGAGTACTTAGAAGAACAAGATGAAAGTATTTACTTCAAAACCCAGGTTGATCTCTTAATGAAAAGATCACCAATAATAATTGTAGGCTGTTGGTCATAGCGATAGGTATGAAATTACCTTGCCTATGCTATTCAGTCGCTTCACATTTTAACAGAAATTGTGTGCAATGAGGAATTCTATTCAGTAATTTAGAAGCATACTACAGTAATTTTCATATTTGTGATGGCCATGTCTCCAGCTTCTTACAATGCACAATGCTGATTGGTTAACACATATTAAGAGGAATTGACATGGGGCTGCTGCTTTGACAAATATGACAGAATGATGAATTCAGTTGCTTACTTCACATTAAATTTAATGGGGTTTCACATGTAGCTCTAATGTTTAATACTTTGATAAAATAGATACTGTAAATTATTTAGTTTGTATAGATACACTAAGGACAAGATAAAATGCTTCTTACAGCTTTTTATAAACTGTTTAATAAGATTCACTTCCCTCTTGTTACTAGTCTCTAGAGCCAGGGTTTGCAAGGTGCGTGTTTCAGAACACCATTTTTTGGGATGTTATTTGTTATCTGTCATGCATGAGGAGTCTTTTAGAGATAAATATTTCTAAAACACATACTCTAAATATTAAATATTTTCCCAGAGTATTTTATAGACAAATAAGAATTAGAATCCTTTACAAGAATGTTTAGTTTCTTCAAAATGTTAGAAATAATATTTAATTTTATTTGGCTGTAGGCTTTATTCTAAGAAGATATCACAAATTGGTGTTCTGAATTGGTACACAATTTGGAAGCACTTTACTGTAGTAGTTTCTGCATCACATTGTCTTACAACCTCAAACATGAAAACACCTAGATGAAGAACAAATATAAAACATTCAAGTAGAAATAAGTCTCAGATAAACGTATTAAAATGGTGTATTAGAAATAGATATACTTGTTGTTTATACCTTCATATTTCAAGATAGTGTTAGACAATAATCAAACTTACCATAAACAAATGATTCTATTACTGAAGATTTATTATACTTTAGGAAGAAAATGGCAATTTTTAATGTTATGTTCTTTTTTTTATTTTTTTTAATCTTTTTTTATTTTTTTTTTTTTTTGACAGGCAGAGTGGACAGTGAGAGAGAGAAAGACAGAGAGAAAGGTTTTCCTTTGCCGTTGGTTCACCCTCCAATGGCCGCCGCGGCCGGCGCACCGCGCTGATCTGATGGCAGGAGCCAGGAGCCAGGTGCTTTTCCTGGTCTCCCATGGGGTGCAGGGCCCAAGCACCTGGGCCATCCTCCACTGCACTCCCTGGCCACAGCAGAGGGCTGACCTGGAAGAGGGGCAACCGGGGCAGAATCCGGCGCCCCAACCGGGACTAGAACCCGGTGTGCCGGCGCCATAAGGCGGAGGATTAGCTAGTGAGCCGCGGCGCTGGCCAGATGTTATGTTCCTAATTTGATAACTAAGTTAATACATGTTCATTGAGAAAAATTTGAAAAATAAAGAGAATAAAAGCAAAAAAGATAAAAATCTTCTGTAACATAATCTTGTGTTTTTATATCTTCTTGAAGTATTTTTGTCATGCGAATGTATTAGGTAAATCAAGAATATGAAAAATTGAAAGGGAATTACCTTTATGGTTAAATATTGATATTCGATTTATGTCATTCAGAGACAATCAGTCACATGCAAGAGTGATACACAGACCAATCTACAGGGCAGCCTTCCTGGGGCCAAGGGTTCCACATTTTGTCTTAATTTACAAAATGTAAACATGATGCATCTTCTTATTTTTCAAAATTTTACTGTGTATTAGCTAGATGTTATAATGTTTATGAAAGACTTCTCAACATACTTAATAAAAATTCCTTACAAAGTACACTTTCATCCTGCCCTGCCTTCCCAGGCCATAGCAGAGAGTTGGATGGGAAGTGGAGCAGCCCAGATTCGAACTGGCACCTTTATGGAATTAAGCTTCTATGCTGCAAGCAACCTCCAAATAGTGTTTAATTTAATAAGCATTCTTTAGGGAGGCTCAAAATTGCTTCCACTCCAGTGGCTTTCTGTTATCAACTTTATCTAAACATCATTAACAATCACTCAAATAACCCAATTCTTAATAAGAGAACCATATCGTAACCAGATGATTATAGAGTTATTTCTTCCCCCTTCCGTATGTGTAGTGAAGAGCTGTTAAAGTGCTTTTTTCTCATTTTATTTATATTTTGTCTTTTGATTTAGTCTTCCTACTTTATACTTGAAGAATTCTTTGTTTAGAGGAGTATTAAGCTCGTGATTTTAAAGTAAGTTAAAAGTAAGCTATCAGAAAAAAAAAGAAAATAAAAAAAAGAGAGGAAGAGGGAGACAAGAAAGTAGTGTTATATCTTTAGAACCATATCTGTGAACTACATAAAATCTATTGTCTTTATATTAATCAACAAAATGTATTAAATATTTTCAAAATATTTAATTGGCACACAAAAAGTGTGTATATTTATTGGGTATGACGATGTGTTTTGATAGATGTGTATAATACACAATGTCTAATCAGGTTAACACATTTATCTCTTCAAACATTTCTCATGTCTTTATGGTGAAAACATTCCAAATTCTTTATTTGTTTTTTTTTTTAAAGAAAAGTATCCAGTACATTTCCGTTGTCTATAGTCTTCCTATTATGCAAAATAATACTAGAACTTCTTACTGTTATCAAACTATAACTTATTATGTATTAATAAACATTTCTTCCCTATTCCCCCTTCATCCAACATTCCCCAGCCTCTGGTAACCACGTTGTGGTAACCATGTTGTGATTATAAATCCATCCTCAAAAGATTAATCTTAAAGGAGCAATTGAAACAAAGATTTCTAAATGTCATTCTCTTCAACTAAGATTTAAATGTTATCTAATATCATAAAGGTATTCATCTTGCCTATTTTGGTGTAGATTTGAGATCTTTCAAGATCCAAAAATTTTTAGTTATCTATGATGACATAATTGGCCACATTCAACCTCATCTATCAAAGAAAAAGATTAACCCATCTTCTAGCGTTGTTCTAGAAGGTAGTTTCATTTATCTTGACAATATGTGTACATAGTTATACAGCAAAAAGATCACATCCACACAGAATTTGTCCTGAATAGTTCAGGGTGATAATGTGTAAAGAAGCTTCATTAGCATATTACTTCTAATGGAATCTACTACACTGAATAGGGTGGACAAACTGAAAAAAAAAAATTTAAAAAGGTCCTGTGTTTGGATCTATAATGATTCGTATAGAAACATTTAAGTACCAGAGTGAAGCTCAAGAAAACTTTAAATATTGCCTAGTTTAAAATTATTCATTTTGTCTGGTCTTAGAACAGAAGTCTTGGAGTGGGCACTTGATTCAATGAGGAAGATGACATTTGTGAGGCCCACGTCGCATATCAGGGTTTGAGTCTCTGTCTGCTTCTGATTCTAGTATGGCTCAAGTAGTTGCATTCCTGGCACCTGTCAGACAGATCCTGATTGATTCCCTGTCTTCCGGCTTCAGAGTTGCCCAGTCAAGGCTTCTGTGGGTTTTGGGGGAGTCTGTGGATGGAAGTGCTCTCTCTCTGCGTAAACATCTCTGTCTCTACGCCTTTCAAGTAAATGAAAAATAAAATGAATAAAAATTGAACAAAAAGAACATATGTCTCTATGTGAATTTGAGATATCATATCTTCATAAATACATAGAAATGTAGGAAAGAGAGTTGAAGAGGGGTCTCAGGCAAATGAGTTGGGAGAAAAGTTAGATTCCGGGGCTGCAGGTAGTGGAACATGCAACACTTTCAGATTCAGGAATGATTCCCATCCTTGAACCAAGGCCAGTGAAAGATTGAAATGTTGAAACTATTCCAAAATAAGTTACAAACTTCATGTTTTAGAAAGGTGGTGATTTCTTTGTAAAGGCTTATGAATTTTCTGATTTTTAGTATATTCTGTCCAATCTATTGTCAGTTGCTTCAAGCCCAGTAAATAAGTCCAAATGGAATGCTCATACACATTCTAATTTGCTAAGACAATAGCTCCAAATATACAATAAAAACAGCAATAATCTAGAGAGCATAATCAGGTTTACATGTTTCTGTCCCGAATTCAAGTATGAGCCTTATAAATACAATGTATAAACGCTCCCTATTTTGTTAAAGTTTATGAATGATGATTGAGTCATATTTAATGTGCTTTTACTTTTTCCATTATCCATACCTATGTGAAAGAGTCATTTATTTTCTTTGTAGCCTATATTTCAAATTTTTAATGTTTATGTTAGTAATTATTTTACATTTCTGAGTTGTATGACTGTGATAGGGCTTTTGTACTCTATGTAGAAAGTCTGAATGGTGACTGATTATTTTACTTTGACATTGAGTTTAATGCTGGTTTTTATGAAATTTCTGTTTGGTGATAAAATGCTGAAAGAAGTTATATACTCTTTATGTCTGTTAATATGCATAATTAAGTGCATCATATGTGACTTGACATTTTGCTTTAACCACTACTAACTAACTTCACCTGTGGAAAACTTCACCTCAGAAATAGCTACTGGAATTCATCTATGCTCTCCTCTTTTTTCTCAACTCAAAGGATAACATATTTAGACATTTTACCGAATTACATATGATTTGATTCAGAACTATTGATATGGATAAACTTGCACACATCTGTATTTCCAGAGGTCAATTTTTACTTTCTGAAATGTTGTAAAATTTGAGGACAAATTTCTGATTGCTGTTATAGATCTACTAAATCAAAAATTCTTTGCAGGAAAGCAGGATCTACCATACTACTAATAATTTCTGAACAGCCATATTGGAGATATTTATTCTTTTTCTGCACTTCCCTATTTAGTGTCATACAGATTGTTTGTGTTCAATAAATGCACATTATGTCAGACTGAATATATTTATTGACTCTTTGATAAACATGTTTGATTTTATATTAATTCGAGTGCATAGTTGTTCATGGTAATAAGGCTTTTAGAACCATTTCATAACTTCTTTGCTGACCATACGGATTAAAGGGGGTGATTCAGGGAACACAGCAAAAGGACTATGATCACAGAACTTTAGGACAGTATGTTGACCAAAGAGTTTCCTCTCACATAAAAATTTTGCAAATGTAATATTTCAAGTTTAATTCAATAAGTTTTGGAAAAATATATGGTGTATATGTACCTTTAGTAATGTCCAATTCACTCCCATTTTCTTTGTCCTAGCTCCTTTCACCAACCAAGTTATATTCCATGTAATATTATTAGGAAGATGAGAATATATGGGATTTTACTGGGAGAAATTAAAAGGATACATCTAAAAATGAAACCTTTGCTCTTAATGCAAACATATTTGTCTTCAGAAATCTCCTCTTAATGACTTTGCCTTTGTGGAGTTTTTAAAATTACCTATAGGGAGAGAATAATTTGCAGTACTCTCTGGACTCTAGATATTTTGACACTGTGGGAATCACTTGAATCCCACTCTATACACTATATTAATTAATTGGATGAGTCCCAAAATAATAGATGGCTCACATATCAGCTTGGTAACAGCTAACTGAAAAGCACTCTAAAATAAAGGAATGCTAATTTTTCACTGGGAGGTTTGTTTTAACGGGTGTGAATTATAGTGTCTAAACCTAGAGATCAGAGATCTTAAAAAGGAAACCTCATTTTAGATTCACCCAATTCTTCTGCAGAAAACCAAATAATGCTCCTCCAGTCCAAACAATCATTAATATCTTATTAAATCACTCTCAATATTCATATGTGAGTACATTGTTATTTTCTGTCATTTATGAAAAAGTAATTAAATTTGTTGTTATTAATCATATTTTGCTGTTATATTTGATTCATAACAGAGTGACATTAGAATATTGAAAACCCCTTCCTATGAGTCATTCTCAAATCTTATTGATGGATTAAGTGTGGTGGCTTATCATATAGTCTTTTGGTAATATAACCATTTCCTCTAAACATATTTAAAACATGTTAAATAGAACATTTGTTGAACTAGTTGATATTTAAATGGTGAATAAGTTAATGATGTTTTTATACTACCAAATAGGTGGCAGATTTTATGTGCACAAATCAGTTATTAAATCCAAAAACACAGATGAAACTCACAATTCTCATGCATTTGCATTGTATACCCAAAGGTCACCAATTGTGGCAAGTCAACAAAATGGGTATTTTCTCATCTATTAAGAGAAACATTGAACTAATTGCAGTGGAAGCTACTGCTCCATGAAAGGGACAGGCTACATAAAGTAGAGGCATCCAGTTCCCTCCCAATTATCCCTGTGTACATCCATTGCTAAGGAAGGTCGTCTATCCCTTGAATTGTTGGACAATTACTCACATACTGACACACTGTGTAAGGGTATCTGAGGTATGGTGGAGAAGCTGGTGTACTAAAGCCTACAGGGTTTGAGTAACTGGACTATAAAGAATATTATGGAATAGACGGTAATTTTCACTACCAGAAACATTGGATAATCATTACAGAATAGTAAGGCATAGGGGTGGGGAATTGCCACTTGGAATGGCTACAACTCTCACTGGGGTGAGAGAATTCAAGTTTGGGCTCCATTTCTAATCTAGCTTTCCTGCTAATGTGCACCCAAACAGAGGAGATGGTTCAGATGGTTGAGTCCCTTCCACCCTTGTGGGAAACCTAGATTGAATTCCTGGTTCCTGGATTTGGTCTTCCCCTTCACTGGTATAGAAATTTGGGGAGTGAACCAGCAGATGGGAAATCTCTCTCTCTCTTCTCTCTCCGTCTCTCTCACACTCTGACTGTGCTTTTCTCTTTCTCTTTCTGTATTTCAAATAAATGAATACTTAGTAAGTTTTTTTGTGCTTTTTTTTTTTCAGGCAGAGTGGACAGTGAGAGAGAGAGAGAGAGAGAAAGGTCTTCCTTTTGCCGTTGGTTCACCCTCCAATGGCCGCCACAGCTGGCGCGCTGTGGCCAGCGCACCGCGCCTATCCGAAGGCAGGAGCCAGGAGCCAGGTGCTTCTCCTGGTATCCCATGGGGTGCAGGGCCCAAGCACTTGGGCCATCCTCCACTGCGCTCCTGGGCCACAGCAGAGAGCTGGCCTGGAAGAGGGGCAACCGGGACAGAATCCGGTGCCCCGACCAGGACTAGAACCTGGTGTGCGGGTGCTGCGAGGCGGAGGATTAGCCTATTGAGCTGCGGCGCCAGCCTCTTAGTAAGTTTTAAGGAGTCAGATACAACAAAATATTTTAAATATTTCTGACATTAAGATTGCTAGTAATTGAATTTCAGACACCAAATTTATAGGTGTCTTCATGTGAGGTCATATCTATTTTCCCCTGACTTCTAAAGTTTCCTAAAAGGAAATTGAATTTATCTAATATAACCTGATTAATTTCAGAGGTATCTCATCTAGTCCATGACCAGATATAAATATCTGTGGTAAAAATTGAAGAAAAGAAGCACTGAAAAAAATCCAACAGAATTATCCTGCGTTTAAGCTTCTGGGATTTTGGAGTCTTTGATTTGTTGACAGTTGTACTCATCCAAGTGTGAGTAATCTAACTGACATTTCACCATTAAAACAAGAAGATCTGACAAATTTTAAGAAGTGTAAAAAAGCTAAATATAATTTTTCATTGAGGCAGGTTAAGTTGAGTAGTTTATTAACAGTAGTTTCTTATAGCATTTTCTTTGTCTCTCTACATTATGAGAACTAGAAAATCAATATTTTCATTTTCAGCCTTTCCTGCAACATTTGGTTGCCATGTGATGTATTCTGGTTAATGAGATGCAGGTAGAAGTTTGCCGGGGGCTATTGGGAAAAATTTTACTTCATTTTTTTTAAAGATTTATTTATTTATTTGAGAGTAAGAGTTACACACAGAGTAGGAGAGACAGAGAGACAGAGAGAGAGAGAGAGAGAGAGAGAAAGAGAGAGAGGTTTTCCATCAGCTGGTTCACTCCCCAGTTGGCAGCAATGGCTGGAGCAATGCTAATATGAAGCCAGGAGCCAGGAACTTCCTCCAGGTCTCCCATGTGGGTGCAGAGGCCAAGGACTTGGGCCGTCTTCTACTGCTCTCCCAAGGCATAGCAGAGAGCTGGATCGGAAGTGGAGCAGCTGGGTCTCAAACCAGCGCCCATATGGAATGCTAGGGCTGCAGGTGGCAGCTCCACAATGCTGGGCCCCTAAGTAATTAATTTAATGCTTGCTTGAAAGTAAGAAATATGCTTGAGCATTATTACAGCTTTTTTTCTTCTAAATCCTGAAATTTTGTTGGCTTGTGAGATTTTTTCTTGCATTCAGAATTTATATAAAATGTGAAGAAATATATTTATCAAAGATAGGAAGACAATGATTAGGAAAATATCCAGATAATTTGAGTAATTTTGTTATTTTATTTTTCATTCTTTGCGGAAAATGGAGATGCCAACATCAGTAACAAAAGTAAAAACAAAATTATTCTAAAATAATTTGTTGATGATAGAGAAAAGTCAATATCCTGATTGTACTGTAAGACATTTATTTATCTCTTTTTATTTATTTATTCATTTATTTATATAGAGGCTATCTGGTCTAGTACATGAGCATATGTAAATGTTTGTGGTAATAACTTGAGGAAAGGAAGCACTGAAAAAAATCCAATGGAATTATCCTTTCAGCTGTTGTGATTTTAGAGTCTTTGATTTGTTGACAATTGTACTCATGCAAGTGTGAGTAATCTACGTGACATTTCACCATAAAATAAGAAGTTCTGACATATTTTAAGAAATCTAAAAAAAGCTAAATATAATTTTTCATTGAGGCAGATTAAGTTGATTGGTTTATTAACAATAATTTTTTCTGTAGCATTTTTTTTTTTTTTGCCTGCCTACATATCTCCTTCCGGGAGAGATAGAGAAGGGGAGGGAGAGAGAGAGAAGGAGGGAGAGGTCACTCGCTTCTGCTACTTTACTCCCCAGATGCACAGAAAAGCTGAGGCTGCGCCTAGGTTGCTGGGGAGCTCCAACTAGGTCGCCCACATGAGTGGCAGGAACCTTTTGTCATCACTGCCTCCCAGGATCCACATTGGCAAGAAGCTGATACAGGAGCCAGAACCAGGGATTAAATACATGAGTCCAATGGGGGACTTGGTCATATTAACTGATATCTTAACCACTAGAATAAATGTCTGCCTCTGTGAGGTATTTCTTAAAGTGGGCGAATATATTTATTATTATAATTATGTATTCTAAATGCAATGTTACATCCAGATTTGAATTGTGGGGCTGAAAAAAGAAATTAGTAGAAAAACTAGTGAAATCCAAACAAAATTTACAGTTGAGTTAATGGTAATAAACAGATGTCAATTTGTCAATTTGACAAATTAAATTAGCTGTATGAAATCTTAATTTAGAGGAAAATCAGTAAAGGGCAAATGGGAGCTTTTGTAAGTGTTCCTTAAGCCTTTAACAGCTTCAAACAAAAAATGTATTAGAAATTATATATAAGTTTAAAATTGTGTTTTATGCTACATTAAATAAAAAAAATCCTTCTGGTAGATAATGCAATAGTAAGCTAACAACAGATATCCACTGAAACTGTTGTAATAATGGTGACAGCCTTATTTTGTTATATTGGCGAAAAGACCATTCCCATTACTAAACACCATGTATATTTCAAGCATGAGGGTATACAAACAGAGGGTTTTAATAGACACATCTATTTAATGAGCAGAAGTCTCGGGTTGTATTTATCCATGGCATCTTTCTTCCTAACCCACAGTTAACAATATCTATTGTCACTGAGTTTTCCCTCCCCTGGGGTTAGGTGTTGGAATACAGTGAAGTTCTGCATATTGCTTGCTTTTAAACAGTGCTTATTATCTCTGCCTAAGCTGGAAAGACAACCTTCACTTACACTTAGCTTCCAAACATTTCAGTTCACTCGACTGCTCCGTGGCAAGTAGAGGGGCTCCCCGGTGCATACTGGCTACTGTTATTTATATAGAGTTTTATGTGTGTAGGTAGTTTTCAAGAGAATAGCACATTCTTCTCAAATATTGAATGCACTCAATTTGTGTTCCTGCTGTTAGAATTGTATTCCCCTTTCTCCTCAGTTGCTGCTTTTGATTCGGTTATCATCAGGAGTGGCTCCTTCTAAATTAAGCTCTCCCCAAGGAAAAACAATGTACCATGTTTCATTACAATCATTCTCTTTTCTACAGCTTCGATACTATTAAACCAATATTATAAAAGAAATGTTAGTAATTCATCCCTAATTCCTGGCCTTAATCCTCTAAATACATTTACTTCTTCATGTTTAATTTCAATCATCATATATATGCAGTTTTCGTGTTTGTAATAGTCATTTAAAACAAATGCTTTTTTAATAATAATTTCATTTTGAAAGGTCATCATATTTACAACTTTTATTTTTTAAGTTATAAGAGGTGCTGTCTTATTTAACATTTTTTAAAAACTTTATTTGAGGGGCAGAGTTAGAGAGAGAGCAGGAGAGAGAGGAGGTGAGAAAGGGACAGAGATCGATGTTGCATCCACTGGTTCCATCCCCCATGGCTGCAATGGCCAGGGTTGGGCCAGGCTGAAGCCAGGAGCCCCGAGCCTCCTCCGAGTCTCCCAAATGGGTTCAAGGGTCCAAGTATTTGGGCCGTCTTCTGTGGCTTTCTCAGGCACCTTAGCAGGGAGCTAGATCTGAAGTAGAACGCCTGAGTCCTGAACCTGTGACCTTGTGGAATGCCAGCATTGTAGGCTATGCCACAATACTGGCCCAGAAATGTTTTTATTTTACAGGAGGGAGACAGAGAGAAAGAAACAGATAGCTCTATGTAGAGAGAACTCCTAGATGCTTACTCACCTTCCAAAATCTCTCAATGTTTCCAGAGCAGTCCATAGCCTTTATTTTCCCCATATAAATTCCTCATTAAAAAAAAAAAAAACAGATTTGGGGGCCAGCACCATGGCTTACTTGGTTAATCCTCCGCCTGTGGCACCGGCATTCCATATGGGCACCGGGTTCTAGTCCCGGTTTCTCCTCTTCCAGTCCAGTTCTCTGCTGTGGCCCAGGAGGGCAGTGGAGGATGACCCAAGTGCTTGGGCCCTGCACCCCATGGAGATCAGGAAGAAGCACCTGGCTCCTGGCTTTGATCGGTGCAGCATGCCGGCCATGGCGCCCATTTGGGGAGTGAACCAATGGAAGGAAGACCTTTCTCTCTCTCTCTCTTACTGTCTAACTATTTGTCAAAAAAAAAAAAAAAAAACCAACCAAACAAAAACGGATTTATTTATTCATTTGAAATGCAGAGTGACAGAGAAAGAGAGAGTAAAAGACAAAGATCGTCCATCTACTGTTTCATTCACTGAATGGCTGCAACAGCTGGATCTGGATCAGCCACAACTGACCAACAATCCAGGGTTGCCACATGGATGGCAGGGGTCCAAACACATGGGTCTTCTGCTGCCTTCTCAGGCACGTTAGCAGGAAGCTACATTGTAAATCGAGCAGCACCAACTCAAATCAGCACTCTAGTGTGGGGCTCCAATGTCTCAAGCAGTGGCATAACCCACTGCACCACAACATCAGAACCCTGGATAGAGAATTTAATTCAAGTTTCCCACATGGGTGGCAGGAACCCAATGACTTGAGGTATCTCTATTTTCTCCCAGGGTCTTCATTAGCAGGAAGCTAGAGTCAGGAATTAGAGCTAGGTTTCAAATCCAGACACTCCAATAATGCACATGGGCATCTTAACATATCAGCGTCTTAACCACTGGGCTAAATGTTCATCCTATCATCTTTGCAATTATAATTGCTCCAGTGCATTATCTTTACAATGTAGCTATTATGATGTCATATTTAACTACTCAACAATCATTTTACTTACATATTATAACCTTTATATGTATTATGGAACCGAAAGTCTATTTTGGCACTGAAAGTCTATTAGGAGTTGAATTGTGTCCCTCCAAACATTCATGTTGAAAACCAAATTCCTAGTACTTCAGAATATAACTTTATTTGGAAGCACAATCTTTAAAGGTATACTAAGTAAAGATGAGATCATTAGGATGAGTACTAATTTAATATGATTTTTATCTTTGGACAAATTATTGAAATTTATACCTTGTCTCCCTCTCTTTCTCTCTCTCTCTCTCATGCTCACACATGCATAACCACCCAACACACACACACACGAAGAATGCTATGTGAGGATGAAGTCTGAGATTGAGGTGATGGTTTCTCAAGGCATAAACTGATTAAGATTGCCAGCAAGCCATCAGAATCTAGGGGAGAGACATGGAATAGATTCTCAAAACCCTCACAAGGAAGCACCCCTGTCAATACCTGGATCTCAGATATTTAGCCTCCTGAGCTGTATGATAATAAATGTCTGCTGTTGAATCCACTTGTCAGTGTGTGGGGTACTTTGCTATAACAGCTCTAGAAAACTAGCACACTGTATTTGAAATACTATGTATGATCAGTGTTAACCATTCTTCCTTGTTTGAAATTTAATGTGTATAATTTTCACTTGCCTTCTCAAAATACTTTTTGTTTAAACTATTCTAGTTATAGAAGTAAATATTTATAAATAGAAATTGTCTACATATACATGGAAATATATATTTGCATGTAAGGTGCCTTACAGTAATTTAAAAATTCTTGTGTCAATATACACTTTCCAGTTATTAAAATTAATGACAGCACAAGCATACTACCTCATAATATACATTCTCATATAATAAATTACTAGTTTGAGTACTCTAAGCTAAAATATTTTGTATGTCAGTAGCAATGTGAATTTATGGCCCTTTTATAGACTCAGTGATTTTCTATTAATATCTTTAATTTTCACATTATTCAATTTGGCCAGCAGTAGACCCTTTAAAGGGACGATTTTTTTCAACACTATTCCAACCGTTCTTTAAAACAAGCTTACTTCATAACAACTGGAAGGTGCAGACCTAATTTGAGGTTTTTTCTTCAAGAAATGGTATCATTCCTCCTTTCTTTTAGTGGAAAGTATTATTAGAAAGAGGATTGAGCATAAGTCACAGTTGTTTTGTATTGATTGAGAGCATTCGTGTTGGAAATATTGGACCAGTTTTCCTAATAAAAATGGAAAAGATACTTCTTTATGTGTTCACAAACTCCTATCTATATTTCTGTCTTCACATTTAACATATTATATTTCTGAATACTATTTTCTGTTTCCATTGGAGTCCTTATAAGCTATTAATTTTTACTACATTTTCAAGCAAGAAGAAATATTAGGTGGTGGTGTGCTGAATGGATGAGAAAGTATGTTCCTTGGAGGTGAGCTGTTAGGATTCTAATTTAAGCAAAATATTAAGAGGATCTCAGCTTACCTCATGGTGATGACAGGAAGGCAGAGCTAACCAAATAGAAGAACTTCCAATAACCTTGGGATGTCACAAAGCAGGATGGAAATAACTTCTTGATCATCACAAGCATGTCCATTCACTGTGAGGAGATTACCAAACTTTGTGTAATAGAGGACTGAGTAATAGAAATATACAAAAGGGGACGGGCACTGTGGCGTAGTAAGCTAAGCTTCTGCCTTTGGTGCCAGTATCCTGTATGGGCACTGGTTCAAGTCCTGGCTGCTCCTTTTCTGTTCCAGCTCTCTGCTTATGGCCTGGGAAAGTATTGGAAGATGGCCAAGTACTTGGGTCCCTGAACCCGCCTGAGAGATTCTGAGGAAGCTCCTGGCTCCTGGATTCAGATGCTCCCAGCTCTAGCCATTGTCGCCATTTGGGTAGTCAACCAATGTATGGAAGACCTTTCTCTATCTCTCCTTCTCTCTGTCTGTAACTCTGCCTCTCAAATCAATAAATACAACCTTACAAAAATAAATATATGAAAAGTGGCAGCGCTGCCAATTGTATGTCTAATGTAGGATAAGTACCTGGCTCCTGCCGTCGGATCAGCGCGGTGCGCTGGCCGCAGCGTGCCGGCCGCGGCGGCCATTGGAGGGTGAACCAATGGCAAAAGGAAGACCTTTCTCTCTGTCTCTCTCTCTCACTATCCACTCTGCCTGTCAAAAAATAAAAAAAAAAAAAATAATGTAGGACAAAGAACAGTTTGGGACTCATAAATGACTGAGTTACAAGTCATCTTTATTCAAAATAAGGATAATGGACAAGGGGCAAATTTCATGAGCAAAAGGAATCAGAGCTATTTGATTATACGGGAAAGTCCCTCAAGAAATACCCAAGACAAAATGACATTTCCTGATCATGATAGAGCTGGCCAAATTTTCTTTTTTCTTTTTTTTTTTTTTTCTTCTATAAAGGAATCTATGACTATCAGGTCATAGATTCAACAGAAACATCCTTCTACTTTTAACATACATCACAAAGAAAAAAAAACGATCATAAAAGGTACATGGTCAAGGTGTGGTATGTATTAGATTTAATATTTATGTACTTTATCTTATGAAGTATGATAATTTGATAATAAATTTAGATATTTACTTGACAATGGACAAAGTTTTTCTTGAATTGAACCTAGGATTTCATTGAAAATGAAATCAGAGCAAGTAATGTTATAGCAGCGTGTCACTGTTGTAATAAGGGGCAGGAGAGAACAGATGGTGACTTGAAAGTTATAAATCTGGTTAGCATTCAGGTGACTTAAAACAGCACATCACTGAATACTGGGCAATGAAGCCTAGGGCAGCAGACCACAGGCAGAGTTCAGGACTGACTTTTATCACAGTCACGTGTAAGATCATTATTTGAGTATGATTATTAAGAGGGAGAGCTCAAAGACAATGGAGGAATGGTGATGCTTGTATTCTGAAAGAACAAAGAGGAAATGACAAGATCCCTTAAATGCTAATAATAGGAACTGCATGGTACATTAATAGGCTACTTAGCATTTAGAGTGAGGTTAACTTGTAGGTAGAATAACTTATGTATGATTTTCAAAGAACTTCAAAAATCTATCAAGAACAAAAGCAGTAAAGCTTTCACAGGAAGCATCATGTAACACTTAAGGGCTTGAATTTTGGAGTTAGAAATTCGCAGAATTCAATCTTGATTGTGCCACTGAACTTAGGCTAGTTGCTAAAATTTATTAAGCCTCATCTTTCCTCTTCAGTAAAATGGGGATAATAATTATCCACTTACTAGAGTTATCATTACAATTAATAAAATCACACGTCAGTAGCCATCCAGTACACCGACCTACAGTGCACTTTCAAAGAACATAGTAACTTCAAAGAACTGTTTTCCAATCCATTTTCTTATCTGTCATATTGTTATATCTGCTTAACTCCCATTTTTAAGGTGATTTATATTTGGATATAATAAAAATAGAGCTGATTGACTACAAGTTACCAATGAAATAGTCCTGCATTGATAGTTGTTATGTAAGATGTGACTATGTGCTCTCTGGTATGTAGACACTGACGTTTAAATTCCTTCTCCAAAATTCTAGCAGCTAAAAGTTGCACTTGGGCAGCCCATATCCCTTCAGCAGTGCCCTGCTTTGGGTCCTGACTACACTGCAGAGTTCAGTTTCTGGGAATTTCAGCTAATGGACATCCTGAGAAGCAACAAGTAATGGCTCAAGTGACTGAATCCATGCCCCACCAACATGGGAGAACCATATTGAGTTTCTGGCTCCAGACTTCAGCCTAAGCAAAGCACAGTTGTTAAAGTCATTTGGGGAATGAACTAGTGGGTGGATGGGAGATTTCTCTTTGTGGGTCTGATTCTCTGGCTTTCAAGTAAAATCAATAAATCCTTAATAGTAATAAGGTCCCATTTCCTGCAAAAAGAATACATTCAACTCTCTTTTGTATATATTAATTTTCTATGACTTTCAAGGAATTATTTTTTGGTTATTGGAGAATTTGGACTGTTATGTTCTCATGAAATAAATATTTTATTTAAATATTTGCAATGGGGAATAGGAAGAAAGTTAAGGTGCTGGTCCTGGAAATATTAGACAATAACATTCACTTGTTTGTGGGAGAGGGAGAGTGCAAAGAAGAGAGAAACTGTTAGAATTTTTAGAGACGTTTTAATTTTTGAAAGTAACCTTTACTGTTTCCAGCTTAAGTCTCTGCATTCCATTCAGGGTTTTTCAAATATCAACCAGTAAGAATAGACATCTAGAGTTAGAATTAACATGGGAATTGTAGCTTGCCAAATTTTTCAAAGTTTCACTTCATGAGTCATTGATTTTCTTTTGTGAAGTATATCTTAATGGTTACCATGGCAGCTTTCTCACCTACCTGATCTATACTGTGTCTACACTAGACTTCTCTTACCTTTTCTAATGCTTCATGGTATCATTCCCTCAGAGTCTTTGTACAAGCTGTTCTCACTGCCTGGAACAACTTTCTCCACCATAGTAGAACTTAATTACTAATTTCTGTATTTTTTTTATATCTGAGTTTGAATATCTCCACCATGAGAAAATCTTCCCAGCTGTTTTAGATTACATTAGCACTCTTTGCTAATAATTTTTAAAGATTGCCATTTTTTCATTAATAAATTTATCAAAGGGTTTAGTAAGGTGTCTTGCAAATTATAGGCACTTAATGATGACTGACTCAGTGAAAAAAATGAAGACATAAATAAATAGTTTTTCTGAACATTCAGATGATTTTGCCCTCACTAGGCCACCTGGAATTAATGAAATAATAGTTTCTCTTTTATGTGACCATTTTGCTTTAACACTTGACCCATTACAATAGTGCCATATCTTTTCTCTCTTAACAATTTACTAGCTCTATATTTGCAATTATGAGAAGTTTACAATGTATGACAAATTTATATTGATAGACTGGTCATCTCCCTGTTTGCAGACCATCAACTTTAGAAGTCAATACTGAACTTTCATGAAAATTAAAAATAGAAATTTCTGGATTCTAGACACATATTTCCAGAGAAAAACTTTTTAGCTGTACTTTTCTGGAGTATGTTATCAATTATACATATATGTATATATATTTATATATTCCAACATGATATGATCCATATCTTCAGTATACTTCTCAGTCACTCTA
Organism: Oryctolagus cuniculus; assembly: GCF_964237555.1. Lineage (NCBI taxonomy): Eukaryota > Metazoa > Chordata > Mammalia > Lagomorpha > Leporidae > Oryctolagus > Oryctolagus cuniculus. The sequence continues at coordinate 175,364,188 of NC_091432.1, read as the reverse complement.
TTTGCTTGTAATTTTTTAACTTTTATTTAATAAATATAAATTTTGAAAGTACAACTTTTGGATTATAGCGGCTTTTCCCCCCATAACTTCCCTCCCACCTGCAACCATCCAATCTCCCAATCCCTCCCCCACCCCATTCTTCATCAATTCCTTTTCAATTATCTTTATATTCAGAAGACCAACTTGGTAGATACTAACGATTTCAACAATTTGCTTATCTTTTTAAACAATGCCACTTTAAGACCTGTTAACCTGCAAGAAAGAAAAAAGATATTAGGAATATTCTTTCTATATTCTCTATAAAAAGGAAAAAAGTGTTATGTTTATCTTCTTATAAATACTTTAGAATTATCTTTAGTAATATCAATCAAGGAGCCCAGATTAAGGCAAAAGAAAGTATCAAAACAAGATAATCTTAAAAAATTTAGGCTCATACTTGGTATTTAAGTTACAAAGTTGAGGGCTACTCAGATTCAACACACTCTCAAGTATAGAGAAAAAAATCAGAGATATAAAATGGATTCTGCAACTTCCTATTGACCTTTAAATTCATGTTTGGTAGGGCACATTTCAGATTGAGAATTGAGATGCTTTAATTTCATGTTTTTAAATTTCTATAAACACCAACATTTAAAGGCATAATATCTAAAACGTCTTCAGAAAAATTAGATTTACTCAGAATTGAATGAGATTTTGCATTCATTTGTGTCTCAGATCACAGAGAAAAGTGACAGTAAGCACCAACATAACTTAAAACCCTGAAAAAATGAAACAAAACACCATCTCCAACAACTTACATTTTAGATAGGAAAAGTTAAAGCAAATTTGAAGTTGTCTGTTCAAGGTAATTTTGGAAATCTCTACTGTGTACTAAACTACACAAAGATGTTTCTGCTTTGCTTATTTTGTATTGTTTCCATACTCCCTTCTGTCTTTGAAAAACTATAGTAAAAATCCAAGGTTGAATCTCTTTTATGAATTAGATACTTCTATTTCTATTATGAAGCCTACATTCAAAATTTTCTGATTAGCTACATTAAAGAAAAATAAAACAGCAAGCATATGTAATCATAAACCTTATTAACCATTCTAGGCAACTTGCTAAATGCATATAATTCCTGTGATATCTCTAAAGAACTTTTATGGTCTTTATGCTCTTTGGGGTGGCCATGCCAATGTTTATTAAGTGATGATAGGTGAGTAATTGACAGTATAGAATTATAGAAGAATGTCACTACATTTTGTAGACTTCATATCTACATAATATTTTTTTAATTTAGTATTTAATTAGTAATTTCACAGTGTATCATGATTTTGACACTAAATAAAAAATTTTAGTTTACACTTTTGTGAGGTCTTCAATGTGGGCTGGGGCCCCAATTTTGTTCTATATCATTTGCTTAGCTGTATAGAGAAAAGACCACTCCTGGCAAAAGGAATTGAAGACTATAATTTAAGACTATAATTAAATAGAGTGATTGGTGAAACAGAAATTAAGAGATCAATACTAAAAAAACTTGAGCAGCCCACTGTGTACAAATTGTGAGTACAGAGTGGTGGTCACAGTGGAGGCAGTGATGGTAGTGGTGGTAGTGTAGGAAATGTACCACAACATTGAATAAAATAAGTCCTCTGGTTTTGAAGATGCTCAAGATTTACTAGGCATCAGAAAACACAAATATGCTGCAGCACTCTTTTTAGGGATGAATCAAGAAAGTAGAAGATAATAGGTATCATTAAAAAACAAATTATTCTATTCTATTATAAATAATAGGTTATTTACTGAACTATTCTTTAGACTATTATTAGGTGTAAGAGGGGCCACTTTGAAATTTTATGAGTGGTTGTGCTGCAAGGAGCATGGAGCATGAAGCAGGAACACAACAAAAGAACCAGCAGCCCGCCCTGGAAGGCAAATTGCGGTCAGACTACACCAGCCTGCACCACTGTTGATACAGTTGGAGGGATAATCTAGTAAAATGCACTGCATCTACTGAGTCCAGACCAGAAACCTCAGGAAGGCTGGGTTACTCCCTGGGTTACTCCCCCACCCCCACCCCGGAGGAGGGCAGGGAGGGGAAAAGCAGCACACCTCTCTCTCCACTTACCCCACCACACCGGCACCATCAAATTGTGGGGTCTGTCCCTACCTTATCATCTGGACAACTTCACTATGTTATAGGAATCAGTGCCTACATGCAGAAGTTGGAAAGATACCAAATAAATGAGCTATCCATGCATTGCAAGGACCTAGAAAAACAACAAAACATCAAATATAAAATTAATTGTAGGAAAGAAATAATTAAAATTAGAGAAGATATAAAATTGAAACAAAAGATATAAAAATCAGAGAAATGAGCTGTTTTTTTGAAAACAAAACAAAACAAAACAAAATAGATGCACCATTGGCACAACTAACCAAAAAAAAGGGAGGGGTGTGGTGGAAAGAAGACCCAAATCAATAAAATCAGAGATGAAAAAGGAAATGTAACAATAGATAACACAGAAATAAAAAAATCATCAGGAATTACTACGAGCTGTATGCCAACACAATGGGAAAACTGAAAGAAATGGACAGATTCCTAGACACATACAATCTACCAAAATTGAGTCATGAAGACATATAAAACCTAAACAGACCAATAACTCAGATGAAAATTGAATCAGTAATTAAGATGCTTCCAACAAAGAAAATCCCAGGACCAGATGGCTTCTCTGATGGATTCTAACAGACATTTAAAGAGAGCTAATTCCAATTCTTCTTAAGTTATTCAAAAACAATTTAAAGGGACAGAAACCTCCCAAACTCCTTCTATGAAGCTTGCATTACCTTAATTCCTAAGCCAGAAAAAGATGCAACAGAGAAAAACTATAGACCAATATCCCCAATAAACATAGATGCAAAAATCCTCAACAAATATTAGCCAACTGAATCCAACAGCACATTAGAAAGATCATTTACCCTGACCAAAGGGATTTATCCCTTGTATGCAGGGATGGTTCAACATTTGCAAATCAATTTATGTGATACATCACATTAGCAAATTGAAGAACAAAAATCATATGGTTATCTCAATAGATGCAGAAACATCATTTGATAAAATCAACATCATGATGAAACCTTAAGCAAATTCGGTATACAATGAACATTCCTCAACACAGTCAAGTCAATTTATGGCAAACTTATGACCAACATCCTATTGCATGGGGAAAAGCTGGAAGCATTCCCCTAAGAAATGGAACCATAAAGATGCACAATCTCACCACTGCTACTTAATATAGTACTAGAAGCTTTAGCCAGAGATATTAGGCAAGAAAAAGAAATCAAAAGGATAAAAATTGGAAAGGAGGAAATCAAACTATCCCTATTTGCAGACGACACAACCTTTTATATAGGGGATCCAAAAGCTTTACTGAGAGAATATTGGAACTCATAAAAGAGTTTGATAAAGTGGAAGGATACAAAATCAGCACAGAAAAATCAATAGGCTTTGTATACAAAGAAAATGTCACAGCTGAAAAAGAATTTTTAAGATTAATCTCATCCACAATAGCTCCAAAAAGAATCTAATACCTTGAAGTAAATTTAATCATGGATGTCAAAGATTTCTACGATGAAAATTACAAGACACTAAAGAAAGAAATAGAAAAAGACATTAAAAAATGGAAAAATCTCCCATGTTCCTGGATCAAAAATCAACATCATCAAAATGCCCATATTACCAAAAGCGATTTACAGATTCAATGTGATCCCAACCAAAATACCAATGACATTTTTTGCAGCTCTAGAAAAAATGATGCTAGAATTCACAAGAATCACAGGAGACCCCGAATAGCTAAAGCAATCTTATCAACAAAAACAAATCCAGAGGCACCACAATGCCTGGTTTCAAGATATACTACAGGGTAGTTATAATCCTGGTACTGGCACCAAAACAGGCTTATGGTACAGAATAGACTTATGGAACAGAATAGAAACTCCAGAAATCAATACATACATCTACAACCAACTTATCTCTGATAAAGGAGTAAAAATCAATTTCTGGAGCTAGGACAACCTCTTTAACAAATGGTGCTGGGGAAATTGAATCTCCACATGCTGGAAGTATGAAACTAGACCCCCACCTTACACCTTACACAAATATCCACCAAAATGGATCAGAGACTTAATACTACATCCCAATACCATGAAATTATTAGAGAACATTAGGAAAACTCTGCAAGGTATTTACATAAGCTAAAATTCCTTGGAAAAGACTCCAGAAGCACAGGTAATCAAAGTCAAAATTGACAAATGGGGATTACATCGAACAGAGAAGCTTCTGCAATGCAAAAGTAATAATCAGCAAAGTGAAGAAGCAATAGAAAGGACAGGAGAAAATATTTGCAAACTACACAACTCGTAAAGGGTCAACATCCAGAATCCATAAAGAGCTCAAGAAATTCAACAACAAGAAAACAAACAATCCAGTTAAGCAATGGGAAAAGGCCTTGAACAGGCATATTTCAGGAGAGGAAATTCAAATGACCAACAGACACTTGAGAAAATGCTCAGGACCACCAGCCATCAGGAAATGCAAATCAAAACCACAATGCTATTTCATCTCACTCCAATTAGAATGATTCATATACAGAAATCAAGAAATGACAAAAGCTGGCAGGGATGTAGGGAAAACGGTACCCTGATACAATGTTGGTGGGAATGTAAACTGGCGCAACCACTGTGGAAGACAATATGGAGATACCTTAGAAATCTGAAGATAGAGCTACCATAACAATTCAGTCTTCTCACTACTGGGAATTTACCCAAACCCAAAGAAATCAGTATATGAAAGAGTTACCTGTGCCCCATTGTTCATTGCAGCACAATTCACAATAGCCAAGTAATGGAGTCAACCCAAATATCCATCAACTGATGACTGGATAAAGAAATTTGGTATATATACACAATGGAGTACTACTCAGCTGTAAAAAAAATGAAGTTCTGTCTTTTGCAACAAAATCATCACAACTGGAAACTATTATGCTTAGTGAAATAAGCCAGTCTGAGAATCTTGTTTTCCCTGATGAGAGATAATGGATAGAGTAGATGAAACATAATGTATTGAAGTGAAATAAACATTTTGAGAATCAATGATGGTTTATAGCCCTTGTCTATTTCATTGAGGAAAAGCATTTTGCTTTGCTTTGTTTTCTCTTCATACTATTTGTTGAACTCGTTTACTTAGGCTAGCTTTAACTTTATGAGCATTAAGTGTACTAAAGAAAGATCATTGTAAAAATTAAGAGTGGAATAGGAGAGGGGGAGGAGGGTTGGAGTTTGGGTGCGAGGGATGGTGGGGGGAAATGCCATTATGTTCCCATAACAGTATAAAGGAATATATGAAACTATGAAACTTGTATAATTTAAATAAAATATATATTATATTAAAAATAAATTTTATAAGTGTTTATGATCAGCAGTAGTATACAAATTACTTCAAAATTCCATGAAAGATGAAATTAAAGGTACATTTATTTTAGTGCAAAGATTTTGAAGTCCATGCATAGATTTTCAGAATAGATATTTTCCTCAACCTTTTTGAAATTGCCTCATATTTGACTAACATGCTTCGATAAGGCAGAAAGTCTACTTAAGGCAAATGTCATGCTGCAGCAAAATTATTGGTTAGATCACATGACTTGAATGTTCTTAGTAACAACTTAATTGATGCTACTGGAATTACTGAAAGACTAATTAATTATAAAAATGGTAAACATACAGAATCCTTAAAAATGATATAAAGCTTCAGAACTGATGATTAATGATTAATAAAACACACTCTAAAATATACATAGGGTCAGCAAGTAAAATTATTTTTCCTGCAATGATTATAGATAGTAGTATAGATAATAGTAAAGCAAAAATATATTACTGGTCTATATATCATTACGATTAAATTCAAAGAACATATTGAGTAGTCAGACCTCTGCAGTCTTAGCTCACAAATGTTACTATTTTCATGCAATGGGAAATGGTGGAGAACACGTTTGGATTCAATAGATACAGATTTCAGAATAGCACTGCTACCTATTAACTATATAACTTGAAAAAATTGATGTATTTCTAATGTCAAGTTCCTCATCACATCATATCTATGTGCATTGTGTTAATTAAATGAGCCACTTAATACAGATTAGGCAGTCCTAGTTGTTAATAGTAATTCTAACATTACCATACAAATAGTCTCATTTTGATATCTGCTTTTGGTCACATCCATCTGTTCTCCAGACCAAAGCTTCAGAGACTTTTTTTAGTTAAGTGGAATGTGAAGAATATACCTTTGATAATAGTGTGATATATCAAACTAGTCTTATTTCCTTCTCTGATGAACATTTTTACTCAAGATTACCAGAAATCAAATGAATGTAAATGAACAAAATGGAAGAGTTGGCTTAATCTCCCTATTCCTCTTAATGTTCATACAATGTTCTGCCTGCTTACCTGCTCAAAATCAAATGAAGGACTCCAAAGGGCAGTCTGCTAAGCATTGAGGACAATCTGGGTTTCTGCAAATTCGCTGCTGTCACAACACTGTTGAGTGGTGCTCAGTTGGGCATCTCAAGCCCACCTAATATACCACGTGAGTTCAAGAGATATTCATTCTTCTGAGCATTATCAGTTTGACACTGGCAGGGTCAGAAAGAGGACGTTGGGATGGAGAAAAGTTTCTGAAGCTTGTAGACCGAGGTGTGAACCTTTCTGCCTCACTGTTCTTTTATTTCCTCCTTGGCTGTCTCTGTTTCCTCTCTTGCAGCAATTTGAGTCAGGAAATCTCTGTGAGAGAGAAACTTGAATAAAAGAGGAGGAGAAAATCCCAGTGTCTCCTGGTATTGTGATTATAAACCGGTGACTAAGATATCAATATCTACACTGGCCTAAAACTATGCTAGTCTGAACTCATTTATGGACCTGTAATTTACCTTTCATTCATACACAATAAGGGAGAATAAACTCAAAGTTGTACATTAGCTAGAAGAACAAAAGAGGTCATGCTTCATCCATTTATTCAATGAAGTTTAATTTAGCTCCTACCTGGCTTCAGAAATTGTTATAGGAGCAAGATATATTTTGTGAATAGAAAAGCTAATCTGTACTTCTGCTATCACAAAGCTATCTTCTAATGTGAGGAGACAAACAATAAACAAACCAATACATGAGGTCAGGCAGTGATACATGCCAGGATTAACATCAAACAGTGTAAGCAATTAGTTCCAGTGCCAAGAAAAGATTTTTTTTTCCTAAGGGATTGATATTGGGGCAGAAACAAAACAAAGTGAGGTAGCAAGCTGTATGGATATCTGAGGACAGAGTATTAAAGGCATAGGACAGAGAATAACCCAAGTCTGGAAGATGGTACCATGTCTCACCTACAAGATGAATAGCAAGAAGATTGGCACAAAAGAGACACAAGATGTACCACAGGATAGCATTTTAGTGGTGGCAGGGAATCTGTTTATATAGGACTGTTGTGATTCATCTTATGTGTTATTTGACTGGGTGATTTTGTGCAGGGATAACTAGTTAAACATTATTCTGAGACTGCCTGTGAGAATGCTTCTGGGAGGGATCAACAGTTGAATCATTAGAGTGCCTTTCTAATGTAGGTTGATCTCATCCAAGTAGTTGAAGGACTGACCATTACAAGAAGCCTGGGTAATGAAGAATTTATGCTCTGTGTCTAACTGGCTTGAAGCTGGAACATCCATATTTTCTTGCCTTTGGACTTGGAATTAAACTGGAACTTGAGTCATTTGCTCTCCTGATTCTGAGGTCTAAAAAACATAGTAGGCTGAACAGATTTAATGTACATGGAATTCAGTTTCCTTCTTACAGTTTAATGAGAAAAACTCAATAATATTGGGAATTCTTAGCAACTATAATTGCATGATAAAATTCCTTATAAATAAATCTGTTTATAATGTATACATACACATGAGTTACTTCAAAAAGTTTGTGGAAAATGTAATCAAAAGATAAGTTCATTCTAGTATAACAAATTTTAAAACTTGTCCATAGTTTTATTCATTATTCATTAACTTTTTAATGATTCTCATATATATATGTATAAGTATATTATATATTTCACAAGAATGCATTGAACAATTCATGGAAAATAGAATTGAAAATAATGTACATTTTTATTTAATTTGGAAAACAGATAGAAGGACAGAGGCAGAGACACAAAATGAACAGTATTCCATCTTCTGATTCATTCCCCAACTGCACACATAGCCAGAGCTGAGCCAGATTGAAGCCAATAGCTTGCTACTGTTGCTGGGTCTCCCAGATGGGTGACAGTGACCAAAGTATTGAGCCATCACCTGCTACCTCCTAGGGTATACATTAGCAAGAAGCTTGAATAAAAAGAAGCTGAACCAAAACACAAGCACTCTGATTTAAGATACAGATGTACCAAGTAGGATTTAACCTCTGTCTCCAATGCCCACTTCAATGATACAGATTTTCCATGAAATCTTTGAATATCATGTGTGAATGTGTGTATGTGTGTGTGTATGTGTGCATATGTACACTATTGGTATTATTCTTTGAAGAGCCTTGAATAATACAGATTTTAGTACTGAGAGTGGTTCCAGAGAAACAAAATACTAAGGACTAGTTCTCTGACTTGGCTCTGAATTTCTGAAATCTAAACACTTTAAATTCAGATGCCAATGACATGTCTTTTAAATAGTCAAGAGAGCACTGATAGTTCATGGGTGCTCAGGCAATAGATGTAAACACGATTGCTCCATTGGACATTCCTAATTAACCACCAGTATGAAGCAGGAGCTAGGTGACTGATTGTATTAGACACTTCCAAATATTTTTGGAAAACTAATGAATAGAATGAGGTTGGCTCCTTCTTTTTAATGTTGCTGAACAAAGTGGTAAAAGAAAAGGACAATCTCAGGGATTTGAACTTCCAACTCAAGCTCTACACAAATGACTTGAAAGCATGTATATAATCTCTGAAGGAGACCCTTTTCTCCTGCAGCTGCAAGGCTGAGACTGCTAAAAATCAAATATAGAATCTCATCCTGTGACTGGTTGAATTGCAATACAAATTAAATTCTCAGACTGCAGGAGGAAGCCTATTGTGAAAGTGAAGGCATTGTTGGGACAGAATAGAATCCTCAGCGTTAGAATAGGGGCATGTGGGAAGATCCTGATGAGACTGTACATATTGAACTTTCAAATTCTGATAATTTGTATTTGCCATGGAAAGAGAACTCTCCAGCTACATCTGATAGGATTAACACTGCATTGCCTGGAGAAACTTCCTCCCATGGGGTAGTCACCATTTAAGACAATGTTAAATTTCCTTAGGACCTACCTATACCCTCCCCTGTATTTATGCACCTATAACTATCCTCAAATCCCAGTGTTATTCATGTGGATAAACTGGAACTAAAAAGAAAAGAGTGTTTCATGTAAAGAAACTGGAACTAAACCACTGCTTCTGCATACCCACTCTGAATCTTGAAATTTCTCACCTTCCAGACTCATGGGAACCAATTCCTCAAAATTTCTTTCCTTTGGTACTTGTCATGTGGTGCAATGGGCTATGCTGCCTCCTGTGATGCCAGTATCCCATATGAGAGTTAGTTCAAGTCTCAGCTTCTCTGCTTCTAACCCAGCTTCCTGCTGATGTGCCTGAGAAAACAGAAGATGACCAAGTGCTTGAGTCTCTGCCACCCGTGTTTGAGACCTGGATGGAGTTCCAGGCTCCTGACTTCAGCATGGCCCAACCCTGGCCATTGCGATCATTTGAGGAATGAACCAGTGGATGGAAGATCCTCTCCCTCTCTCTCTCCCTCTCACTCTCCCAACTCTCCCTCTCCCTCTACCTCTAACTGTGCCTTTCAAGTAAATAATAAGTAAACCTTTAAATAGTTCTTTCTCAGATCAGCACTGTGACATAGTAGGTTAATCATCTGCCTGCATTGCTGACATTCCATATGGACACCAATTCGAGTCCCAGCTGTTCCACTTCTAGTCAAGCTCCTTGCTGATGTCCTGAGAAAGTAGTAGAAGATAGCCCCCCGCATCCATGTTGGGGACCTGGAAAAAGCTCCTGGCTCGTGGCTTTGTATGAGCTAAACCTGTCCACTGCAGCCATTTGGGGAGTAAAGAAGCAGATGAAAGATTCTCTCTCTGTCCATCTCTCTCTCTCTCTGTGTAACTTTGCCTCTCAAGTAAATAAATGAACTAACTGAGCACCAAAAAGGAAACCTGTTAAAGTGAAATGAACACTATGAGAAATGGTTACTTGATCAGCCCTCACCCTGACTGTTGATGAGCAACTTAATATGTTATCCCTCTTAGTATTTTTGTTTGTTTGTTCTACTTAATACTTTTGGTTGAATACTGTAATCAATACACAATTCTTCTTAAGTGCTGAAACTTAACTGAAAAGTAATCGCTGTTAAATATAAGAGTGGGAATAAGAGAGGGAAGAGATGTGCAATTTGGGACATGCTCAGGCTGACTTGCCTCAAATGGTAGAGTTGGAAACATACCAGGGGATTCCAATTTAATCCCATCAGGATGCCATGTACCAATGCTATCTCACTAGTCCCAGTGATCAATTTCTGTTCACAATTGATCATAATGATGGGACTAAGAACCAAAGGGATCACATAAACAAGAATAGTGTCTGCAAATACTAGCTGATAGGATAAAAAAGGGAGAGAATGATCCAACATGGGAAGTGAGATACACAGCAGACTTATAGAATGGCAGATGTCCTAAACAGCACTCTGGCCTCAGAATCAGCCTTTAAGGCATGCGGATCTGGCTGAAAAGCCCATCAGAGTATTTCAGGCATGGAAAGCCAAGACACTCTGGACAAAAAACAAAACAAAACAAAACAAAACAAAACAAAAAACAAAAACAAAAACCTAAATGAAAGATCTCTGTGAGTGAGATCCCAATGGAAAGAACAGGTCATCAAAGAAGGAGGTACCTTTCTCTGAAGGGAGGAAAGAACTTCCACTTTGACCATGGCCTTGTCTAAAAATTATCACAGTCAGTGAACTCAGGGGGCTTCCATAGCCTTGGCAGCTCATGACAAGAGCCTAGGGTGATTACTGAGGCCATAAACAAGAGTGTCAATTTGTTAAGTCAACAACAGGAGTCACTGTGCACTTACTCCTCATGTAGGATCTTTGTCCTTAGTGTGCTGTACATTGAGATTTAATGCTATAACTAGTACCCAAACAGTATTTTTCACTTTCTGTTTCTGTGTGGGAGCAAACTGTTGAAATCTTTACTTAATGTATACTAAACTGATCTTCTGTATATAAAGAGAAATGAAAATGAATCTTGATGTGAATGGAAGGGGAGAGGGAGGGGGAAAGGGGAGGGTTGGGGGTGAGAGGGACGTTAGGGGGGGAAGCCATTGTAATCCATAAACTGTACTTTGGAAACTTATATTCATTAAATAAAAGTTTAAAAAAAAAAGAAAGATTCTCTCTGTCCATCTCTCTCTCTCTCTGTAACTCTGCCTCTCAAGTAAATAAATGAATCCTTAAAAAATGATAAAAACGTTCTCTCTCTTTGTCTTATATGTACATAATCACACATACACACATCAACTGGTTTGCTTTTCAGAAGAAACTTAATATATAGACTTTATGAGACATGGTAAAAAGTAAATGAAATGGATTCTCTTTCTGAGTGAGATGGAATCCTATGGAGAATTTTGCATAGAGGAGAGACTAAACTGAATTCAGCTGGGTATGGCAACTAAGTGGAGTACTGATTGCAGAAGAACAGGTCTAGAAGTGTGATCATCACTTGGGATGAGAATAACATACTACAAGTGGGAACTAACTTTGACTTAGACTAGGATAGAGCTATGGAATAGGTGAGACATAGTTAGAATATGAAGCTGTTTGAAGGTAGAGCTGTTAGGATATGTGAAGAATTAAATTTTGAACGCAAGTAGGAAGTCAGTAATGACTCTGGGAATTGTGACATCATCAACTGGAAGAAACTGGTGTTTATTGCTTCATCATTCTTTTTATATGTTGAAAGCCCATATGCAGAGCTGCACATGCGAATGGTAATTCTAGTAGGTACTGTGTAACCTGGATTCAGGATCTTTATCCTTAGTGAAAACTATGAGCAATAAAGATAAAGTATTTTATGCAGAGTACAGGCCACTGTGTTCATAATAGCATATGAGTAACATCTCAATATGTAAAACTAGAATAAGATATAGTTTGTACATGAAATTTAAATGTCCTTTGCATGAAAGAAGGACTTAACTGGCAGCGACACCAATTATGCAAGGGTAAATTTGTGGAGAATTTATGATGGAGAGGAGTGAATGATATACTTTTGTTGATATTTTAACCCAGTTTATTTTATATGAACAATTTCATGGTTTATGATTTTTATTTTTCACATAATTTTGAAGTTCCTATTTGCAACAAATGGAAAGGAAAAGCCTTAAACTTGTGATTTCAATGGAGTTTGATATTTTGCAAGTAAATATATTTTAACTTTTATTTAATAAATATAAATTACCATGCAAGTAAATATTTTGTAAATTGAAGTTCAGTTCTCCTTCTTTTTCCTTCTCTCATGATTTACCTTTGCTTCCTTTTCCTTACCTTAAGAAGACTTTTTTTTTTTCCTTTGAGAACTAGTTTTATCGTTAAATAAGGAAGCTCCTAAGAAAATAAGCAATGAATTTGGACACTTAGGCATAACTAAAACTTATGATACTAAAAATATCCTTCACTTAATACGCTAAAATGAAATAAATCTATGAGAATAAGTTTTACTGTTAATTCTCATAATACAACTCATTGAGCACAGAGGTCCTGCATGGGAAGTTAGTGCAGTGACTCCTGTTGTTAATTTAGCAATTAACACTCTTATGATTGACATCTAGGCAGCTCATGTCAAGATGAACTTTTGACCTAAAATAAAGGTCATACATAAGGACAGTGAGGGAGATGGGCTGTTGGCCAGTCTGTGTGCAAGCCTATGAGAGGTTGTACTATTGCTTGCTTCCTCAGGCTACTGGCCATGGCAGGGGACAACTGGCCTTTACGAGTCACTGAACCCTCTATCCAGACTTCCCAAACTTCCAATGTCTCAACTAGGAAAGAACTTTGAGAGTAGTTATTAGTACATGGATATGACTGGAATAAAAGGTCAGGGCCTAAAAAGTTTTTGAGAAATATTATTGGAAAAACATCTTTTGATTGAACTGTGACCCTGAGCAAAGCATGGGGAAGACATTGTGCTTTATCAAAATTTGTGTTATTGTTTTACCTTCAATGTTGAATTTTAAACTGAATTTAAATTGCATTTGTAACAATGTTAGATTGATTTACTTTTGAATGAATGAACTTATAAATGTTTTTCTTTGCTTGCATATGCTCCATGAAAAATACCAAATCATTGCATTAAGAAACCTAATCTTCTTAATTTTTAAAATGTCTAATGACATTATATAAAACTTGCCTCATTCAATTGTTTCAAATGTTTTCTTTTTTAGCTAATGGATTTAACACAACAGCTTTCTTTAAATTCTTTTCTAAAGTACACATGTAACCTCTAAATTAATGATGTGAAAAATTCTTTTTTATGAGTGATCACTTGAACTAGATGAAATGTTACGTTTCACAGTGTTGTATTAATGCACATTCTACTGAAGGGTTGTGTTAAAAATTCATGGTCTTAAAAAAATTCATGGTCTTCAGGTACAATATTCTGTAAGCAGTTTAGAGAATAGTCACTGATGTTACCTGATATTACATTTTCTGGTTTCTTTGGTCAGTGAAATCATTATTACCCAGATAACACTTGGGAAAATTAGAATCACATTTTTTTTGACAGGCAGAGTTAGACAGAGAGAGAGACGGAGAAAAAGGTCTTCCTTTTCCATTGGTTCACCCCCCGAATGGCTGCCATGGCCGGCATGCTGCCCCGATTGAAGCCAGGAGCCAGGTGCTTCCTCCTGGTCTCCCATGCGGGTGCAGGGCCCAAGCACTTGGGCCATCCTCCACTGCCTTCCTGGGCCACAGCAGAGAGCTGGACTGGAAGAGGAGCAACCAGGACAGAATCCGACGCCCCAAACGGGACTAGAACCCGGGGTGCTGGCGCCACAGGCGAATTAGTCAAGTGAGCCACGGTGCTGGCCTAGAATCATATTTTATAACTCTGATGCATATTCCATTCTTATTTTTTATTAATTGTGAACTTTTAAGTCCATTGTTTCAGAATGGATTGGGAGAAAAATCATGTTAGAAGAAAACAATAAATTGTTTTAGGTGTATGCTACAAAATAAATGACAAACAACTGAAGCAAACCTTGTCAGATTAGTTTTAATGTGAGTTTAAAGCAGTTCAGATCATCATATTTTTGCAACATATATTGCATTTTTCCTAATGTATAAATTTCCCACAATTTCCACTGATTTTCTCAATGGACTATATTAGTCTCATGCATTTTACAAGTTATGGCATTGGTCATAATGAAAATAGGTGATACACTAAATTATAGCAGTGTGGAAGAATTTATCTAGAACAGATTGGGGAAGCTCTCCCCTGTTGCTTGTGACTAATGTCACCATATTTTATCAGTGGACCCCTCTGTAGTATATGGGTAAAGAGTCTGGCAAACAACTTTCTGTTTGTTGCTGGTTATCGTTGGTTTCCATGATGTTAAAGGAAGACTCAGCATACTGTCTGCGCTTTCATACAACCTGATATATGGCAAAAGCTAGAAGTACAAAGTGGAAGTTTCCAAATACTTCAGAGCTGATATCTGTGCAAAAATGAAGCAATATGTGATAGTTAAATTGGTCACAGCATAAATGCAAACTATCCCAGCCAGATTGGGTTCATGGTCATTTTATTTTATAAAGCCCTATAGATTCCCTCCTTTCTATTTTCTTTCTTGTATATCATTACCTTCCATACATCAGTTATTACATGCTAAACTACTGTAGAAAAACAGAATAAAAATAGAATATCATGAATTCAGGCAATCATGTAGTGGTTAACATGTCCCTTGGGATGCCTGCCTCCCATATAGAGTGCCAAAGTTCAAGTCCCAGTTCTGTTCCTGGTACTAATTTTCTGTGAATGTCACTCTGAGAGGAAGCAGGTGATGGTACAAATAGTTTGGTCTGTACTATCCATGTCAAGATCTGGAATCTCAGCGCCTGACCCAGCCCTAGCTAATCAGGGAATGAGGGCATTTGGGGAATGGACCAGCAGATGAGGGACCTCTCTCTTTCTCTTTATCTCTGTTGTGTGTATGTGTGTCTGCCTTTTGACTAGATAAAATATATCTTTAAAAATTAAAAATATAAAATATACATAATGGTCCAGTTATGTTAAATACTAATTTTCTTTCACTCAATCCACCAAGATTAATATTACTGGTTGGAGAAAGATTTTCCAGACTCTATTATCCTTTATTTCTGTTTGAAAATCAAAAATTCCTGGCCTGAACATACTTTTTTTAAAAAATACATCATTGTAACCATCAAGAAGCCAAAGCATGCACTAAAATAGGATTCCTTCCACAAATTTTCCATTAAAGACTCAATGAGCACATGATCAGTTTTTCTAGATAGTTTAAGCAACATGTTAACCAAATATTTTGCTATTACATAATCCTATTCTGCAGCATTCTTGGAAAATGTATCAATTGCCACTCAATAACATATATTTATATTTTGTCATGGTCATATCCAACTTCAATCTTCCTGTTTATCTTTGGATTATGTTGGGACAAATTGTGGTAATACATATCAAAATGTAAAAAGTGTCAAGTGTAAAAATGTGTTTCTCACTTGTAACAGTTGAATGTTCTGATTGGATTGCCTTTCTCTCCTGTTCAGTAATTGAAAAACCTGGGATTTTTTTCTTTTGAAGTTCTACCAGTGCCCTAATCTGACACCATCTTCATCCAGCCAGGAGAAGGAAAAAGATGACCAGAAGGAATTCAACCTCTTAATTTTTTTTCTGGAAAAAGCACAGATTATATACCCTCAAATTACATAGACTTGTCTCAGCCACATTGTAGATATGACTACCCCCAAAACCCCAGCAAAATATGACTTAGCTGTGATCAGAAAGAAAAATGAAGCTTGGAGAGCAGCCAGCATTTTTGCCCTTTCTCCCACATTCTCCTGCTATAGTTGCACTGCTCTGCCTTCCATGCATTTATGGTAACATATTCCTCCAAGAGTGAAGAATTTGTCTTTCTTCTCTTTGTGTGGCATGCTCTTCCTACTACGTCTATGCTTAACTCTCACTGTATGATTTTTTTTTTTACTCTGGAGGGTATTCCCTGTCCAGCAAGTACTATCACTGCTGTGATATCATTTACAATTTTCATGTGAGACACCTGTTCTGATGCTTCCCATCACTATGGCAAACATCATTGAGCACAATATCTAAAACATTATTAGCTATTAACAGTTGAAACAATGACTGAATCAATAAATATACATTGTTCCAATTAGATCAGTTGGCAGTAGTTACAGCCATACTGCAGTTTCAGTGCCATTAATGACATGAGGAGTTGTGCTATGGATATATAGAAATGGCACAGATGTTTCTGAGAGCTGCTTTTCTGTGTTGATATTAAAAGATGTGTAGCTAAATATAGGGTGGGAAACAAACACAGCTGATACTTTGTTACCTTATAATTAAAAATGTGGAAAATAAAGCAAAAGCAATATTTTAAGAGGCATTAATCATAATTTTCAGTACTTTTGTTCAGTACAACAATTTCTTTGACTGAATGCAAGCGTTGGTGACTTGGATTGTTATCACTGATAATACTTTTCTTAACATAAAGAAGGCCAAAGCTATGAAAAAGGTCTGGAAAATGCTTCCAGTACATGCAAAATCTGTACATAAGAATGAGAGACTAGAAATACCACTTATTACTCCATGCCACAGTAACTTCAAGTGGGGAGAAAATTTGTCTGAATTTAGGTTATACTTAATACAATAGACCATTGCAACTTTAATAACTATCAATGTGCAATGACTTGACCATTTTAAGTTAATTCTGCATCATTTCTGTGTTGCAGCTGAGAGTTTGGAGTATCACTTATTTGATACTTTGTGTTTTATACTCTCACTCATGAATCTGGGGTTTATATGTATAATTTTCTCATCCAGTGACAGAAGATACTGAGGACTTACATAATTTGAGTCTTTAAATTGATGCAAGCTGGTATGTTCTCATTTTTTTTCCTAGTAGATTGCATTTTTTTTGAACATTCCAGCTACTAATTTTGATTGTAGAGCTATTAAAACAATTCTACGATCAAAGTGCTCAAGGACTTAATTTCAGAAAAACGTAATTAATGCAACTTCATTAATCACTTTTAGCAAATATTTAAACAATACAGAAAAGGATCCATATCTTATTGGGACTGGCATTAATCATTGATTCTTCCAGCTTTACATTTGATATCATATTTATTGAATACTACTATAGTATTGTATTCAATAAACATGTATTATTCCAGGAAATATATTGTGTCCAGATGGAGCAGTTTAAGACATACCCTCTGAGAACAGAGAGTCAAAGACTAGCGTGTAGATTTAACTAATGTGTATAAATAAGCTCAAGGATTAGCTAAATGATTTGTCATGGAATTTTTTGGAATTAAGGCTTAGTTAAAATTATTTCTGATAAATGGTATTTCTATTTACATCCATTTAAAAATAGAACATGTCAAAAACAGAAAATAGCAGAATAAGTTTAGGAAAAAATATTTCAGCACCTGAAGCATTACTTGCAACACAGCAATGACATTTGAAAAGACCATCTATGCAAACTTAAATATATATTATTTAATGCCAACCAGTGCTGTCACCTATGAGCTATACTTTACTTTTCAGGTCTATATTGCATTGTACCTCTATCTGCTTATTACCACAAGACTTCTATTTCAGGCTCATTTTAGATAGGAGGTCAAGACACCAATAGAACTTCCCTTGAATTGCAAAAATGTGAGAATGTGATCTTTTCTTCTCAGGAAATTACCAGAAATATATCTGTACGTATCTGTCAGAATAACTACTTCTCCCTCTATTCATTATTCTTAAAGATATCTGGCCTTTGCTAGTCTCCACGGTGATATAAGATTCAAATCTCCAGATAAAGGAGAAATAAGCATGTAATTTAAATTTTGAATCATGCCGATCTTTCCAAAATAATACACCTATTTTTAGAATCATCAAATAGACTGCAGCAGAATAAACATACTATCAGCCTCAAAATGAGAACATATTTTAAACATAATTATAAAAATGTATACCCAAGATGAGTGACTAAGTTATCAGAATAGTCTATGAAGCACAGGGAAAGATATTATGTAAATTTCAAAGAAAACTGCAGAAAGTATTTTCCAAAGAAGCAGATAAAGACACTTATATCCATCTAAAAACACATGCAAAATTCTTGTCATTTAAGTCAATATAATGTACATTTCATGCTGCAAGTGTATAAACCTATGTCTATTTATCAAACCCTTTTGCTTTTTCTTATTTCTTGATAGTCAGCTTTACCATTCATTCCATAGTTTTCAGAAATAGTTCAGAAACGCAGTGAAACCCTTTATCTGCAAACCATTTGACACTTAATCAACTTTTCTTGAAATTTAACCTTCCATTTTAGTTGATCATTGTTTGGGACAGTGAACATGATACCAAGATTTACATTCATCAGGCCATCTTTTCTTGAGATATTCCCCAGCAAAGGGAGAGGATGGCTTTGCATCCTGCTGTGAAGACTTTTTTCTTCTCACCTGCCCTGTCAGAGCCACTGTAAAAAGAGGAAGTAGCAGGGGACAAGGTTTCGTTCCAGAGTACAAAGTGGTAATGCACATAATTACATCACTCCCAACCATGTATCTCCTCGAGATATTTAAAGACTGGGAGTTGTGTCCATCCATCCATATCTTCTGCCTCTGGGTTTCAGCTCGATCTCCATTCAAAACACCAACTGACTTTAGTAAACCGAGGCCTTCAAGGAACTGTCTTCCATTTGGACACTGAGGGAATTTTAGTTCATTAAACACTCTCCAGGGGCAAAGGAGTAGTAGAGGCAGGGTCTCACATGAGGTTAAGGAGTTGCAAAAATGAGCCAAAGATAATCTCTGTGCGTTGGTCTATAGATTTCTTCTCACTGCATGTTGAAACCTCATTAGCTCAAAAGTCCACTGGTAAGCTGGACATTTGGCCTAGGAGTTAAGATGCCCACTTTCCATATAAGAGTGCATGTGTTTGAGTCCTGGCTTGGTTTCTGATGAAAGTTTCCTACCAACACACAACCTGGGAGGCAACAGTGACAGTTCATATAATTGGGTTCCTGCCACCCACATGGGAGACATGGATTAAGTTGCTCACTCTCAGTTTCAGCCTTGGTCAAGCCCTGGTCATTGCAGGCATTTGAGGCATGAACCACCAGTTTGGAACTCTTTCCTTCCCTTCTGTCTATGTGTCCCTCTCTGTGTGGGTCTTTCTGTCTCCCTGCCTCACAAATAAATATATAAATTTTTACAAACCCATGGGTGACAATTTTCTACACATCCAAGTATTAAAAAAGTAGACTAAACAAGCAAATGTTTAGCTATTTGGAGCCTGCTTGTTTTGCAGACCTGTGAAACCTCAACTGACAATCATTACTTATTGATAACATAGGACTTTGTAGTTATAAATGCCCAGCTGTTTTGCTGCCCTTTAGAGTTCTCTGATGCTGAGACTTGCAGCCTACCTGCAGAGCAACCCACCTAGACACCTATGAGCTCCCTCTCTGACCCCCCCCCCCTCCTTTGGGAGTTCCCTTGTTTTTTTCGTCCTCCCCTTACTGGTAGTGACATCTCCAATTCTCCCCTACCTCCCACTCACACACCATAGTCTCTACACTCCCCCCGACCTGAATACTGGGCAAAGCATCACCTAACAAAGTTTGGGTGTGCTCCTGCCACCTACTGGTCATATCTTTTCCCTTGCTCAGCCCCAGATCCTTAGAACCCCTAGGAAATATCATTTGCATGGAAACAATAAAAAAAAAAGCCCATTCAAGCATTTTCTCATGTCAGAGGCATGGAATTGTGGTTCCTGGTAGGAGAAATAATAGCACACAGCTGAAATTGGAAGAGAAAATAGAAATCATTGGGTAATAGCTGAGAATTTGGTGGCAGTTACATGGGAAACACATCCTTAGTATTTCCAGAAATATATGAGAGGGGACCGGCGCCACGGCTCACTAGGCTAATCCTCTGCCTGCGGCGCCGGCACACCGGGTTCTAGTCCCGGTTGAGGCGCCGGATTCTGTCCCGGTTGAGGCGCTGGATTCTGTCCCGGTTGCTCCTCTTCCAGGCCAGCTCTCTGCTGTGGCCTGGGAGTGCAATGGAGGATGGCCCAAGTCCTTGGGCCCTGCACCCTGTGGGAGACCAGGAGAAGCAACTGGCTCCTGGCTTGGGATCAGCATGGTGCGCCGGCCGCGCATCTGGAGGCAGCAGCCATTGCGGGGTGAGCCAATGGAAAAGGAAGACTTTTCTCTGTCTCTCTCTCTCACTGTCCACTCTGCTTGTCAAAAAATAAGTAAGGATTTTTTTTAGTGAAGATGATATTTTTTACCTACAGCCTGAAAGAAAAGCGCAGCACAAACATCAGGAAAACACTGATGTTCCATGTGTGTGTTGTGGAGCTTCTCCCTATTGGGGTTTTCAGGCAAATAATAGAGATGAGCAACTGGGGAAGGGCCACAGGATCCTCTTCTCCCCCAGACCCATCCAAGACCACCCACTTTGCAGTTTAAATTGTGGTTTAAGTATCCTGATAAAAAGGGAGCTCAGCCAAACTAGACAAGTCTAATTTGCAGCCACAAGTGCAGAGGACCCAAAAGTCTGTAATTCCCAGATGTCAATCACAAATGCCAATCACGAGCCTCATGGCTACATCACTATTCAAAGCCCGACATATAATAGGGATGAAAATACCAAACCAGAATAAAGGGTGCCATATACTATATACTGGACTGTATCTCTCTTGGCACTACTTTGCTTTACCACTCTACTAGGGCCACCTTCCCTCTCTACTGGCCCATTCCAAGTTTGGAATATATTTCAATAAACTTTTGCTTTGTGATGCTTACTGTCATCTGCTAGACTGCAATTTATTAGTCTATCTGGAAAAAAGAATTGAGGTAAGGCAATCACCATGGTGACAGGATTCTTTGTAAAGTGAAGTGGCTTCCCAGGAGTATAATATCATAAACTCAGTCTCTCAGACTATAGGGATTTTCATCTCATGGGCAATGGTTTTTATACAGGATCAGTATGACAGTGTGATAGGCATTGTAGAGATTGTTGTCAAGTGTGTGACTTCATAACCACTTGCGTTGGCCAGCAAAAACTTGAAAACATGCTAGATGTACATGTGGAAGAGTCTGCATTAGTAGCTTTTTAGTGCTTGGACTCCCAATTTATCTTAGACTTCCCAGCATGTCCTGCAGTAGATGTGGTCAAACAATTAGTTTTCATCATTGACATGTGAATGAAATTAAAATAAAAACTCTATAAATCCTTTTTAATTCATTCTTCCTTCCCACTATCTGGAAAAGCAGGAGCCTCTGTGTCTCCTAAGACCATGGAATGGCTTTGGAAACAGAAACCATGAATAATGAAGCTACAAGATAGCACTGGTGTATTATCCTGCTCATGTGGATACCAGATTACTCATAGACTGCCTATTTCCAAATTATTGCATGAAAGAGAAGTGATCTTCTATTGCTTTTAAATTTTGGATTTACTGTTTCATTTTATCCTATTCCTCAGTGATAAAGCACATTTTTATGGGCAACGTATCACTATTTTTCATTAAATTCTCAAAATGTCATAAATTTAAAATATTCACTAATTGCTTTTCTAGAAGTCTGTAGATTCTAACAGAACAGAAGGTACTAAAACATTATTTGGAAGGTCTCTTGGTATTTTGTGGGAGCCTCATCATTTGACAATGTTGAATGAAAGACTAACCCATTACTACTAGTGACTAGTTGCTCTTTATTCAGATTTCAGAAACAGCTTTCATTTATATCTATTATGAACCAGGGATCTGGCACTTCAGTCATTTTCTCTATGAGCTTAAATTTAGTACTACCCAAGGTTATAGGAACAAAGTATACAGTTATATATTTGGGGGGGAAAGATTAATGGAATGAGGCCATTGAATTGAAGTGGCAGGGGAAATAACTTGTAAAAAATATGTAGTTGAAAGTGCTTAGGGATTTTGAGGACAATGAAAGACTTTATCAATTTGTGAAATATTCATTTTGGAGGAACTGATTTTATAGTGAAACAAGTAGGGAGGAAATGGGAAGTGTGTCAATATATGGTGTGACCTATATTTCCCTTGGCTGATATTTTTTCTTTTATCTTTTTATTTCATTGTAGTACAGATTAATCATTGATAGGATGGTAGTATACTGGTAGTGTTTTGAGTGTTAGCTTTATGGATTAGCTGATTTTTTTCTTTAAGATTTCTTCTACTGTAGGTATAGTATTGTAAACAACTTCCTGGTGTGCCTTCATTCCAAATTGGAATATTGGTTCAAGTCCCAGTGTCTTTGATTCACTTTTAAAAAATATTTGTTTATTTATTTGAAATAGAGCAGGGGTTGGAGGAGG
The DNA here is from genome assembly GCF_964237555.1 of Oryctolagus cuniculus. Taxonomy (NCBI): domain Eukaryota; kingdom Metazoa; phylum Chordata; class Mammalia; order Lagomorpha; family Leporidae; genus Oryctolagus; species Oryctolagus cuniculus. The sequence goes on along the minus strand of NC_091432.1, from coordinate 175,341,454 downwards.
AGAGGAGGAAGAGGAGGAGGAGGAGTAGGAGGAGAGAGAGAGAGAGAGAGAGAGAGAGAGAGAGAGAGATTCCATCTGCTGGTTTGTTTCCCAAATGTCTGCAGCAGCCGAGGCTGAGCCAATCTGACTCCAGGAACTCCATCCAGGTCTCCCCTGAATGGCAGAAATTAAGTACTTTAGTTATCATCTACTGCTTCTCACATGCATTATCAGAGAGCTGGATTGGGAGCAGAGTAGCCTGGCATTAACCAGCACTCCAAAATGAGATGCAGGCATCCCAAGTAGCAGCTTAACCCATTGTGCCAAGGTGCCAGCTCCAGTAGCAAATAAGCTTGCTATCCAGCTTCCTGCTAATGCATCCTGCGAGGTATCTCTTAGACCCCTGCTACCCTTGTGGGAAAACAGAATGCAGTTCTAGGCTCCTGGCTTTGTCCTGGCTGAGCCCTGGCTGTTTGGGAAGTCATCCAGTGGATGGAAAATCTCTTTCCCCATCTCTGTCATTGTCATTCTACCCTTCAGACAAATGAAAACAGGTAAATATTTTTAAAAAGCATTAAGTTTTTTTAAAAAGTTCCTCTACTCTCAATTATAATGTTAGAATATTTGGAAATATAGTATAAATATGATAGAATATTTAGAAATATGATATAAATGGGAAATCAGATAAAATTAACATAATTTCTATATTTATAGATTTGTGAAAACATGGAAAATACTGAGTGATATATGTGTACTCTATAAATATCAACTATGCTTATTAGATATAGAGTTCCCTTTTTAGTAAGAAACAGATATTTACACTTTCATTTATATTTCTAGCAGAAAAAGCCTGATTAAAATGTTAATTTCCATTTTTAGAAACTTTGATGTATAATACTCATCATAGATTATATAAAATATTTTAACAATGAGAAAAAATTAAAATAATAAGGAAAGATATTTGCACAAAATCTTTATCAACAAACTGCTGAAACCCACATGGCAACTCTTGCCTGAAACTTGAGTAATAAATAATTTATAGAAAAGACAAAAAAGTAAAGAATAGAAGTATCAATAAGTATGCTCATTCAGCATTAACCACCATCCATAGTGTGAATGTGTTTGTAACTCCAAATTCATGTGTTGAAATCCTAACATGAAAGTGATAGCATTAACAAGTGGCATATTTTGGGAGCAATTAGGCTATGAGAATATTTTTGGATTTCTCCCTTTCCAACTTTGATGCCATTTATTTTTTCTTCTCCTTAATTGTTCTTGCTGATAGTTCCAAAGCTATAGTAAATAAGAGTGGTGAAAGTAGACATCCTTGTCTTGCTCCAGATCTGAGGGAAAAAGCTTTCACTTTTTACATGTTCAGTGTGATAATGATTCATTTTGTTATATAAGCTTTTATAATTTTGAGATATATTCCTTCTGTACCTAGTTTATTGAGGTTTCTATCATGAAGGGATTTTGAATATTTATCAAATGCTTTTCTTGCAGCTGTTGAGAAAACCAAATTGTTTCTGTTATTTAATTATGTTAATGTAATTTCTGGTGTTTATTAATTTGTGGATAATATTGAGCCACCCTTAAATCTCAGGGATAAATTTCACTTGATTGTGAATTTTTGATGTAGTGTTGCATTCAGTTGGCTAATGTATTATTGAGAGTCTTTGCTCTATGTTCATCAAGGATATTGGTCTTAGTTTGTGTTTGTATGTGTGTGTGTGCATTTATATTATGTCTTTGTTTTTTGTTTGTTTTAGTATCAGAGTGATAATGTACTTGTAAACAGAATTTGGCAAAGTACAAACTTTTTCAATATTTTGAAATACTTCAGAACAATATTGGCATTAGTTCCTTTTTAAATGCTTTGTAGAATTAGGGTGTAAAGCCATTGGGTTCTGGACTTTTATTTTATTGAAGATTTAAATACTACTTCAAACAATTACTCATTGTTTATTGTGGTCCTGTTTAGATTTTCTGCATCATCATGACATAATCTTGGTAAATTATAAGCATGTTAAAATTTATCAATTTCTTTGATGTTTTCTAATATGTCAGCATATAGTTGTTCATAGTAGTTTCTCATGATCCTTTGTATTTTTTGGAATCAGTTGTAAATGCCTCCTTTTTCAGTTCTAATTTTTTAAAAATTTTTGTGTTTTTCCTCTTTTTTTCCCTTTTCTAGTATGACGACAGTTTTGGACATTGTATTAATCTTCTCAAAAAAAAGCTTTTCATTTTGTTGACCATTCCTACTTTTTAGATATTTATAATTCATTCATTTCTGCATTGTTCTTATTATTTCTCACCACCTGCAAATTTGAAGTTTAGAATGTTCTTGTTTTTCTAAATCCTTGAGTTGCATCATTATAATTTCATTTATTAGAGATCTTTCTATTTTTTACCATAACCAATTACTGTAAATTCTCCTCTTAATACTTAACATTAATATTTTGATCTATGCTTGGATTTGATGTTATATTTTCATTTGTTTCATAAGATTTATCTTTTTTTATTTCTTAAATGATACATTTCATTAAGCAGTATGTTGTCTAATTTCCATGTATTTGTAAATTTTTTATTGTCCTTATTGTTGATGTTCACTTTTGTTCTTTTGTGATCTGAGAAGATATATGACATGATTTTAATCAGCTTTAATTTACTACAACTTGATTTGTGGCCTACTAGATGGTCTATCCCAGAAAGTATTGCATGCACTGCTGAGAATAATATGTTTTTTGTAGCTATTGGGTGAAGGACCTTCTTGAATGGGATTTGTATCCTTGTAAAAGATGTGCAAGAGACCTCCTTTGTCCTTTCTGTTATGTGAGGCTACCATGACTTCAGAACTGTGAGAAGTAAATACCTAGTATTTCTTTCTTCAAAATTAATTTATTTATTTGGAATTCAGAGTTACAGAGAGAGATGGAGAGGCAAAGAGAGAGATTTTCCTTTCAACTGGTTCACTCCCCAGATTGCATTAACAGCTGGGACTGGGCCAGGCCTGAGCCAGGAGCTTTATCTGGGTCTCCTGCATGGGTATCAGGGACCAAGTAGCTGGGCAATCTTCCACTGCTTTTCCCAGGTCATTTGCAGAGAGCTGGATCAGAAGTGAAGCAACTGACAAATGAACTTGTACAGACAGGGTACCCTGGTGCCACAGGTAGAAGCTTTACCTGCTATGTCACAATGTTGGCTCCAATTCCTACTATTTCTAAGCCAACTAATTTATAATATTTTCTGGTATTTTGTCACAAAGGTTGAATGTACTAAGATACAACTGTTAGCAATTTCATATATATAAAGTCTGCAAATGTAAAAAATATATTAGCAAATGAAATATGCAAATATTTTAAGCCATATGAATTTATATGACGTATTTTCCATTAAATGTTGCATTTGCCCATCTTTTATTACTCTATTACCCTTAAAAGTATTATTTTAAAAGACTGTAGTAATATCTTCTTGGATTGGTTCTTTTAGATTGTTGTAACTTTTTCCCCATATAAAGAAATATTTCTTTAATTACTTTTAAAAAGATTTATTTATTTATTTATTTGAAAGACAGAGTTATATATAGAGAGAGAGACATAAAGAGAGAGAGAGAGGAAAATCTTTCACCCACTGATTCACTCCTCAAATGGAGGCAATGGCCAGGCTGGGCCACTCCTGAAACTAGGAGTATGGAAATCCATCAGGGTCTCCCACATGGGTGGCAGGGGCCCAAGCATTCTGACCATCTTCCACTGCTTTCCCAGGCACATTTGCAGGGAGCTGGATCAGAATTGGAGCAGCTGGGACTGGAAATGGCACTCATGTGGGATACCAGCACCACAAATGGCAGCTTAACCCACTGTTCCACAATGACAGCCACTAAATCTTTGTATAAAATTTGATTTCTACAAATACAAATTCCTAGAAAGTTGAGATACATACATAGTTGAGAAATGATTTATGTAAAGTAAAAATTTGCCTCAAACATCTTAAGTCAACTTCTATGATCTTAACATTGTATGAGATTACTTTGGTTAACAATAGGTAGGACTTTTTCTTTCATCATAGATTCTTTTTTGCCTCCTTCCATTTTTCTTTCTTCCTTTTCACTTTTCCTTCTCTCCTCTTTTCTGTTTTGTACTTAATGGCATCCCTCTTTTCTTTCCTTATTTTATTTTTTTTTCCGTTTTGTCAGGTCAGTGTAAAAAAGAATTCACCTTACTCTTTAATTTCATTTAAATTACTAAAGCATTCAGTGTTTACTTTTTTCCCCCACATTCATGATTTATTTACATTTCTTCTTTTGGGAACTATTTAATATTGAGTTCATTTTTATTAAAAGCTCTTTTAATATTAAAAAAAAAGTTTACCCTTTCATTGCTAGAAATTTACAATTGTTAGAGTCCCTTTAGAAAGCTTCATCTCTATCTACTTCCAATATTTTTAATATTTTCATTTAAGCCTATATTTTCTCTAATGAATTGAAATAATGCTCTTCCTTATAGTCTTAATTGTTATATAAACAGGATCTGTCTTGTGGCTTTCTTTTGTGTTTTCTCTCTCTTTTTATCTCTTCCAGTTTATCTGCCTACTTATTCTTGCACTTGTACCTCATTTAAAAAATTAAAATGTCTTTATGTTTTAATGTTTTCAAAGTTAGTAAGTCATCATTACTCCATTATCTTAATTATTCATGCTTATTTATTGAAACACGTATTTAAAGGTTAGTGTTAAAATCAATCTAAAGTCAAAATTAGATTAGTCTAAATTATCACATAGCAGAAATTTTAATGCATTATGTTTATAGATGAACATGAAAATCAACTAAAACTGTTTGATTTTTAAGCTCTTAAACTATAAAGCTTTGTATATTAGAAAGGGTCCTAGAATCTCATGGATATTCTAAGCTTGTGTGAGCATTAGGAAAATGAAAGCAGAAAATTTACAGTGGACATTGAAATTTGTCTATTAATAGAATATAGATTAATATGCCAAGGATGATTTCTTACTGAGTTTTAGGTGGACATTAATGATAATTTATGATGCAGTTACTAGAGCAGAAAAAATAAATGAATCGTTATACTCAGTATATGTCACAAAATGTTGTCAGCTCTAATGCAACCATTTAAACAGATGAGACTAAATTACAGTTAGTAGTCAACCTTTTGGTAACTTTCCAAAAAATTCACCTTTTCTCCTTTGCACAGGATCTGCTACCAAAAGGAAAGCTCTGTGTTAAATATAGAGGGAGAATCTCTTTAAAAGTTAAAAAAATAATGCTGTCATAATAGCTATTTTCCTTCTATTATTCACCATTTTTAAACCAGAAAAATCTCTATTAGAGACATTGGTTTTATGTGTTTTCTAGCCTTAAATTAATCATACTGCTTAAATAAGTGATTTAAATTCTTTCAAAACTGAAAATTTAAGAGAAATACTATCATTATCAAAATAAGCACTATAGGTAAGTTATTTACATTATATTCCACCTTAATGAATTAATAATTTATGACAGTTTATGCATTATAAATTGATGGTTGTATATATCACAATCCTTTTATTCCATTTGAGTAAATTACAGTCATTATACTAAAAGAGAATAAACAAGACAAGCAGTGACAGGTAGAGAAGAAGAAAGAAAAATAACAACAATGAAGATCATTTTCAAAAGACAACAAGTTGGGAATAAATTGATAACAGAAGCCCATGCTTTTAAATGTACATTTACTAAAATTTTTAGTATCGACTGATACTATATGTTTCTCTGCACACACAGAAATGCTTATCTGTTATTCCATTTGAGTTATTTTAGTTAGAAAAAGATGCAGTTTTGGTTTCTGGTGCTCATTTTGGCATCACTCACTATTTGTTTACTCTCAGTTGAAATCATTTGAAAGCAGCTAGATTAACAGCCTTATAAACACAGCCCTATGCCATTATGCAGTTATATTAGTTCACTTTACTTTTATTTTCTTGAAATAGGCTGTTGGGTGGAAGTCTTGAATATATATTACGTATAGCAAAACTCTGACCACAATGTGGAATTTCACTGTTTTCTAATGCAAGTGTTCATTAGTTAAGAAGGAATACAGGATTTGTTTTTCTTTGTGTTCTTACTAGATATTACCAGATGCTGTACATTCAGCAGAATGACCCTTTCGTAGCTTTCCACAAAACAATTCCCAACAACCCTGCAGTAATGGATTTGGTCTTTCATTGGGCCTTTTCTTCTTCCCATAGCTTTTCCTTTCTTCTACTTAATTATTGTCTTTTTATACTCAAATCATTTCTAATTTTCTTTAATTTCTATGAAGTAATATTTATTTGAGTGAGATGCTTCTTAATTCTGCATAATTTTATTATCCAGTGGAGTTTTATCAGTGCTTTTCACCTCTTACCATATAGGCACTGAAATGTACCCATATTCCACATTAAATGTAATTTTCATATAATTGTAAAAAGCTTAGTTATCGCCTATTATAGGTGTTTAATGACCCTGCCAATGAAGGTTTAGTTTCATGATTTCATTTTTGTGTGTTGGAAATAACACTACTCTTCAAATTTTAAACACATTTTTAGGTCTTGGCAAAGCTCACAGAGCTTAAGCCCTGTGTCTCATAGATAAAATGCACTGGAATTTTATGGCTGGTAAAACCCCAACTCTCCTAAAGCATAGTCTATCTGTATTATAGATAGACTCCTAAAGTATAGTCTACTAAAGTAAAGTATTTCTCCTGAGATAAGTATCCCTTCAGTCTGTTTATGTTTTGACAACTTCCTATTCACTTTGTTGGTGAATAAGAGATCTTCTACCCTAAATAGTACCAAATGGCTGAACTCATGACATGTGACACTGGACAGATGAGATTGGCATAAGTTCATCATATACTCACAGCCCAGTGGAGGATTTTATATACTATGTAGGTGCAAACAAGAGATTGTCTTCATGAGCAGTGTGAACCAACAGGCACTGTGGTAGGCACAGTGTAACAGATGGTGGGGGTGATCTTTGATTTCCTCTAGAGTATGTTATTGACTTCTTTAATTTTGTGGCTGGCAGTGAGATGAAACCCATTGGATTGAGAACTAATTAAATGCAACTGGGCTGGATTTTAAAGGAATTAAGCAGTTGGGAAACTTTCTAGGTAGGGGGTATATCTGATGAGACTAGAACTCATGGCTTGGCCCTTGGGGCGATGTCACAGAGAAGTCAAGGAAGAACATGGAATCCTGGACCCCATAAAACCCATCACCTTCCAGATCTTTGTCTTTCTAACCTAACTACCAAACTAGCCACACTACCTGTAGAACTCTGATGCTGTATTAGGCTTATTTGGATGGTCTGTTCTTAAGTCACTGTTCACTATAATATCTCATTTTTTTCCTCCTTCAGGGTTGAGGAATGTTTTTTATTGTGCCAAAGGCCATTTAGACATTTATAACATCATCTGTGCGCCATAAAAATGATCAACTTAAAATTTACCCTTTTTCTGAATTATTGAATTTTGAGCCCCATCTGCATGTGCCTTTGCAGAACCAAACCAAATGATTTCATGGGCCTCATATGGTCCATGGGCCAAATATTCCCCATCCCTGTAAAAATGATTTAAAAGATGTGTTGTCTAAAAGAGAGAAAACGATGGTTAAGCCATAATTATCAAAATTATGATCTTTGATGGTGTATATTGTCAGTTTATGTATATTTCAAATATTAGAGTAACACTTTGGTTATTTCTGTCTCTTCTTTTTATTGTTTTTTGTCTTCAGATACATCTGTCTATGATTTTATAACCATAGGTAGAAGTCTGTGGATAGGGATCTAATTTTTAATTAATTCAGTGTAAAAGAAACATACCTTTAACTACTAATGATATTTCAAACATTGTATGTTTTAAATTAGTAATATTTTATTTTCTACAATAAAATTTTTCTGTTTATTTTTAGGTATAAAAGTTGAGGAGAAACCATAATTAGACTCAAAAACAATGCTATTTTTTGTGTGTGTTGTTCTGTTCCTTTTCTTTCCTTTTGTTAACGCAGGTTGAATTGTTAGAGAAAAGAGCTCGATGACAGCAAGAAGAAAAAACCTGGTTTCTTAGCATTTACCATAAGCAATGGAATCCAGTATCTGTGCAGAACTGACTACAAACTTAAGAGTCAACTTTTGATCAAATGGATGAGTTTGTTTGTAATATTCATTTTCCAGTATAGCCTGGGCACTAACTATTGGCTCTGATCAGAGAAAATGCTGTCTGATTACCTATGTAGGTCTTATGCACCCTTGCAGTTCTGGGCATGATTCCTTTAGTTGATAAATTATGAAGAGAACATGGGATAGGATAGCCAGGACAGGAGATGTGGCAGCCTGTGTTTAGTGTGCTCAGTGTTTTGGGTTCCTGGTTGTTGCTCTGAAATAACTATTATGGAAGTATTTTAATAATCTCCATGGCTGAATCAGTGCGTAGTGACTGGGTATCTATCTGCTCTTCAACTGGAGGAAAAGTATAACTCTGAAAGTTCAGATTTGTATAGCAAGATATTCCTTTTACTTTTTAACCAATATAGATGGAATAAGAATAATTTATATGTCTAACTCAGACCCCTCCAATATGTGAATTTAAGTTATTATCACACTCATTCTCTACTCAAATTTTAAAGTTTTTAAGGAGGTACCAGTCATTCCCCAGAAATTTATTTCTACATGTCAGTGAAACAAATATGTATATTATGCTCTGAGGTTTATATTAGATATCTTTTAATTCAACACTACAAACATGCTATTTTAAAGTAGCAGATGAGAAAGCATATTACCAAATATCATGACTGGAATATTATATTGTATTCCAAATGGGTCATACTTTTTTGCCATGTGACATTAATGTTACTGCATCATTCTCTGTCCTTTTAATTTTGGGCTTAGCCATGTGAAGTAGTTTGACCAATGAGGATGTTCTTATTGTATGTCTTCCATTAACATGGAAAGAATATGTCTCACCTCCTCTCTTGCTCCAAAGAATAGGATAGACACATGAAGCATAACTGGAAAAATCTTGCAGCTTAGAGGTCAGCTCAGTGTATTGATAGACACTTGAGAAAAATAATAAATGATTGTTGTTTTAAATCATAGAGTTTTGAGGTTTTCTTAATATAGCATGATTCTGATAGTATTTTTCTGATGTAAAGACTATTAAATGGCTATAGTAATTCAGATGGCATTATAAAGTTGTGAAATTATATACTTTAATCTAGTAAATAATAAAAAATAGGCCACAGTCAAATGAGATATCAAAGGATCAGAGTCTATAAATAATTTATCATGCTAGCAGAAAGACATTTCCAACTGAATCACTAGTTTAGCAGTCATCCCCAAGAAATATGAAAAATACTTTGAGCCCTTATACAAACTACCAGTTTCAATAAACCAGACTGGAATTAATGTAAGAAGTCATGACTTCCTTGAGCATTTATGCTATTTAATGCCATCCGACTGAAATCTTATGTCTTTCACAATAATCCACATTGTCTAGGATTGATAGACTTCCCTATTCATATGACACTTACAGCCAGGAATTGAGTCTTATCAAGAGGTACCAGAAAAAGATTACGCTGCATTTGGCAATATTTACATCTTGGCTCTTTGCCCAAGATCAGTGTTGGTTCTAGTGGTGAAGTGACCATAATTACTTATAACATTTCACCCTGAAGATTGGGTAATTGCCAGGAGAAATGTGCATCCCAAGAAGTAACAAGGTCAATATGATTTATTTCTCTGGAAATAATTAGTATTTCATGAATGTATATCTTCCACACTAAGAAAAAATTTCAGCTTTTGTAAAATAGAGTCTAATATTTTCATGAACATAAAGTTAGAGTGAGTCAGACAAATAGCATTGCAAATTTGGAAAAAGTATAACCAATAACTTGAAGCAGAAATGTTGAACAATATATATTTTTATCAGTGAACATTGTATCTTTCAATGATGAGAATTCAGGTAAGAAGTCTGTACAATATGAAGATATTTTTCTACCAAAATGTATAGTCTGGTTCATTATATAATTTAAACAAAATTTTGTACAAAACTCTCATGCTAGAATCATGTCATTTTTAATAAACTGTCTCCCATCTCAAAAACATAACTAAACAATAAAAACTCAAAAACATAATTAAATAATGATGCATTTAATTGATTGCAGGGCTGATTCAGCATTTCAACTTTTTAAGTATAGCTGTTGCCAGATATAGACATGCTGGTTATTTTGACCATCTGCAGAGATGTAAATCCTCATTCACTCTGGAGATTTTGTCCTGCTTCACTACAGTACTCACTGACCAAGGAAAAATAGCTTCATAAAAACTCATGATTTTATCCCAAATTAGGAAATATGCATTTAAAAATAATAAGAAAATCACATGGAGCAAGTCTGAACATGCTATTTTCCAAGCACTCTGGTTTTTGACAAAAAGCATATAGTTAAGGTTTTATAGGGTCTCTGCTTTGAAAGATTTTTTTTTAATTCCTTATTTTCTCATCTCTCCAGCTACATAAATTATTAATTTATTTTTTTACTTCTTTCTTGCTTTCAGTTGTTCTTCTGTTTCACCGTCTACATTTTTTTCAACAGTTCTCTAGAGTCCAGTAGTACATAAAAGCTTGGTTTTTGTTGTTGTTGTTTTTGGGGTGTCTTTTTGGTCGAAAAATAGCTTGTCATTATTTTTTGTAAAACTGCGATGTAGGTCAAGGCTAAATCTGCACACCCTGCTGCAATATTCAAACTGTGACATTTATTTTGGAGCTTGGATGATGAATAACACCTTGGAAATCATGAATGACAGGATGTGAACAGTAGAATCAAACCATTATTTACCTTGGGGGAACAGATTTGCAAGAACAAAAGTTAAAGTCCAACTACTGTTGTTTTTCTTGGAGCTGACAATGAAGCCTAAAATTAGTTTTCACTGTGACAATTCAGTGTCTAAACAAGTTGGAAGAGAACATTGTTCTGTTAATTATGATCTTTGTAATTATTAATATTCCAATTTCATAGCTGTTTGAAAAGTACTGGGGGTCACATTGAAAGTAAAAGCCTTTAAGTGTACTGTATATTAATGTGTGTGTGTATATATGCATGTGTATACAAAATTAGCTCAGTAGATAATTATAATGATTTAGACTTACAGGAAATATATGAATATTAGCTAACATACTAAAGATTGAAGCTATCATACAAGATTCTTAAATAAATATTCATTGTTTCATTAGATATTACTTCAATTTTTGGTTCTTTTTTTTTTGCAATTTATTTGTACTTTCAGACAACTCATAGAGAGGAGAGAGAAAAACCCAAATTTGAAATTTAACCAAAAAGTAGCTAAATATTTTGCACATATTTCCTGGTAAAAAGTATTACTTTAGAGCTAGTTAATTACATTTATAAAGACAGACGCTGAATATTTAAGCATTTATCTTATTGGCTGGATAAGTGAGAATGATAAAGCACACTGCCCAGAGAATATTTAGCTGCTGGAAAGTTTGTATGTGGAATGACAGAGCAAGAACATGAATGAGTCGAGGCATTTGAGCGCTTGAAATGTGAATGTTTATGGTACCAAGAGTAATAATGATTCAAAGAAATATGTAGTCTCATATTTCATTGCACAAAATGTTAATCCAACAGCTTAGTTTAGTTTCACTGAACTAAGACTCAACCATGCCAAAACCATAATTACAATGAACCTTGTAAACAATTAGAGATGCAGCATTTTTCATTCCTTATAATTGGCTATTTGAAAAGTATTTTATTATAGAAAGATATTAATTTGTAACACCATTAGGACAGAAATTCGAATGCTTGTTTACATTAACAACATATTTGTAATGTTACAGCCAGCAAATTAATGAAGGGTTTGTGGAATACAAAAATCAAAGTAATGACAAAGATTACATGCAACTTGCATTTACTAATCCCCAAATTAATGTCCTCCTTAGCACATCTCCAGAACTCAATATTTTGTTTTGAATGTCTTGAGTTGTCTGAACACATACATACAAAACCTAAATGAAACAATAAAATTACATTCATTATGTAATATCTTAAATGTACTAAACATAAAACTCTTAATCTTTAAGAGTGCAGCTTAAATCATAGTGTATTCACATATATCCTGAGGGTATGGTGGGTTCCTGCTTGTCTACTAAAACCTATTTGCCCCTTCTAGAAAGTAGCTTGTTTTTATTTTTTTTTAAGATTGATTTTTTTTTTTGAAAGTCCGAGTTTCAGACAGCTAGGTGTAGAGACAAGTCTTCAATTTACTGGTTCACTTCCCAGGTGACCATAATTGAGCCATATTGAAGTCAAAGAGCTTCATCCAGGTCTCCAACATGGTTGGCAGTGGCTCAAGCACTTGAACATCTATCCCTGCTATTCTCAGGCCCTTAGCTGGGAGCTGGATTGGAAGTGGAGCAGCCGGCACAAGAATTTACAACTATATAGGATGCTGGTATCCTAACCTGGTGTGTCACAACACTGGCGCCCAAGAACAATAGAGTTTTAACTGGGTATATTTGTCCGTCTAGTAATTGCCAGATGTTATGGATAACTTAATCATGAAATATTGAATAAAAATTAAAACTTACTTCTGTGTGATAGTGAGATCTTGAATGTTTAAACCCCATGCCAATGCCATGTATCTATCCACAATGTTCCTGAAGCATCTGCATGCCCAAGAAATAGTACACTATGGAAGAGCAGAGTATCCTAACATGAAAACAGCTTTGTGAAACTAATAAACAGTTGACAGCTGTTAAATGAGTACATGAGATCTATATTGTTTTACATATTAACATCTCATATCCCTCCAAATACAAGACACGATGATGAAATATTTCCAGGCCTGAACTTGCTTCATCTAGTTCCCAGTGTGTATTTTAGGATATTCATACTCATTATATCTAACACCTGGGCATATAAGCCCCTGAATCAAATAATTTAGTCTGAAGTATGGAGTGAATGGGAGGTTGGAAGGACTATTCTCCTGGGGCTGATGTTTGCACAGTGGATATGACATCGCGTAAGATCCTGCCTCCCGTATTATGGTGCCTGGGCTCAAATCCCAGCTCCGCTTTTCAACTCGAGTAGGAAACACTTGGATCCCTGCCGCCCACATGAGAGACCTGGATTGATGTCCAAGCTCTGAGCTTTGGCCTAGCCCAGCTCTGTGTGGCTATTTTGGTCATTTGGAAGTTGAAGCAACAGGTGGAAGATATCTCTATCTCTGTGTTTCTTTGCTTTTCAAATACACACACACATACACATACATATTTAAATATTGCTTTCTCAGAGATGAGGAAAAGTGAAATATTGAGGAAGAGTATCCTCTTCCTCCTCGTAAAATGTGGTCAGTGGGTGTTGTGAGTCTTGAATCATGAGATCTATACTTTTTTATCCCCTGGGCCAAAGCAAAGGAGCTTTAAAATCGATTTTAAATCACTCCGTACTGACACCAGTCACGCTGTGAAGCAGCCTTCATTAATCCTCTTTTGTTTCCTTGTCATACACAAGCATGTATTTCTGGGTTCTTCAAATTAGAAGGCCCTCTCTCCCTTATTTTAAGAGAGCAAAGAAAGTTTTCTAAACATTGATGCAAGATTATTGGGCAGAAAGAACTTGAATGTTCCCAGGCTATGAACAGCCTTTCTCAATAAAGTAATCTATTTCAATTAGCTATTTTTTTCCTTTCAGAACCTAGGAGGAGAAGCAGCAAAACTTCTTCTTATGTGCATGTAGTGCCTGGAAATGACCTGATTAAAGTATGCTAAGTATGTGGGACATATGGGTGGTCCCCAAAAGCTGCTTCCAAAAATCGCACACTTAAAAAAATCTTCTTTCCTCAGATAACTCGGAGGCAGCTGTGCTCCTATTGAAGCTTCTAGAATGGACCTACACAGAAAATCCCTGTACAGAAAAGGAAAAAAAAAAAAAAAAAAAAAAAAAAAAAAAAAAACTGTGAAACACCTGGTTTTGGCAGATTTTTTTTTTCTCACCAGAGGAGGCAGGTTGTCGTGCCATCTGTTAGGCAGCCATGTTCTGCTTGTCCTTCTCCCGAGTACAGTCCCCTGTGGGCTACACAGGATCCAGCTGGCATCAGACTCATCTGACACCAGTCCTGATGCTGTCCTGGGAGTTGTACTCCTGCAGCCTGCTGGGCACAGGTTATCCCTTCGACCTGGGTCCATCTGCAGGGTCTCCCTTTGACCTTCCCAAATAGTATTTACAGCAGTAATTGGAATGATTCTCCTGAGTCTAGCGAACAAGCAGTTTCAAATCTTTTAAATGTTAGAATAAATTGTTTTAAGTTTACCTTTGTATGGACCCAGTGAAACCAGGACAAACAAACAAATAAGCAATTTCGGTTTGAGACTGAAGGAGAAATTGCTTTCCCAGCACTCTTCTAGAACCTCTGCATGCCCTGTCTTTTTGCTGCCAGCAGATCACAGGAAAACAGCCAATCATTTGAATGCACAGCTGTGTATTCTTTCACTTTTCTGTTTCCTGTGTGTTCACAGGCAATTCCCAGGATCTATTGAATTACCATCTAAAGTATCCTATTGCATGTAAATTTCATTCTCTGCTTATGCAATTACTAATGTCAAATTAAAAAAAAACACTGAAATATCAAACAAAAGAAAATTCTAGTCTAGAAAATATTACAGTTTTCTGATGTATGACACTGGAAGACCTCCTGTTTAATTTTCCTCTCATAATTTCAGATTCTCTTTGTCTCTCTTTTGTCAGTGAAACCTTTCTGTTTGGTGGGCTCTGCTGACAGCCTGTTTGTGTTTTCTGAATTGTTTTTTACACTGATCTTCAGGAAGGACAAGTGCTTTTTTGTAAATTCATTCTACAAAGCATAAGTGATTGCTAAATATTTTGCAGAATTTTTAGGAGGGAAATGAAGAAAATAATTTATATTTCATATCACATAGCAAAATACTTTAAAATATTCCCATTAGAAATTTCTGTAATGCTTCTGCTGAGTCTAGCTCCATATCCTCACTCTTTTTTTAAAAAAATTCAAATCTGTAGTATATATAAATTATCTATCTATGACCTCCCTTTGGCTCCTCCAGTCTTACATCACATTACACACTGTAGTCCATGAAACAATGGGACCTCCAATTATTTGGACCTATTCTCCTGGGAAAGCAGTAGGGATTATAAATAATTACCTTCTTCTTCTTCTAATTCTTTTTTTTTTTCTGTTGTGCTGACATACTTTCCAGAAAATTCAGCTAGAAATAAACCTGTCTAAGGGAGCAAAATTTGTGCACACTGTGACAGGATAGTCCCTGAGCTGTATGAAATTCCTACTTTCAAGGGATAAATTCTAGTTATATCTTCTGCACTATAATATTTTCTACCCACAAAATATTTTAAAGGAGTTTTAGCACATTTACATATTGTTTATGAGGCAGTTTAAAAAGAAGATGAAAACAACAATAACCCATATTTCTTTGTAGTTTTCTTGTAATTATTAGCAGTTGGCACATCTTACTTACCTCGATTTGCTAATATTTTCAATTTCATGGTTTCATATATCAATAGTCATTTAAACTTTCATATTCTGAAAGTCACCCTAAGAAAGTTTACCGGAGAATTCCAACATAAAATGAATAATTCATAGTTTTGATGCAGGAGAACATTTTAACTTTTTGAAAAGTTTTATTTATTTATTTATTTGTAAGAGTTACAGAGAGGGGGAAAAGATAGATAGACACACACACACAGAAAGAGAAAGAGAGAGAGGGGGAGAGGGAGAGAGGCAGAGAGAGAAAGAGAGAGAGAGAGAGGCCTTCCATCTGCTGGTTTACTCCCCAGAAGGCCGTAATGGCCAGGGCTTGGCCAGGCCAAAACCAGGAGCTGGGGGCTTCATTTGGACCTCGTACTAGGGCGTCAGGTGCTGAACACTTGTGCTATCTTCTGTTGATTTCCCCAGGCTATTAGCAGTTCAGAAATGGAGTAGCTGGGACATGAACCAGCACCCATATGGGATGCTGGTGTCCTAAGGGGCAGCTTTATTTAGGTCAAAATGAAGGCTCCCCCAAATTTTAAACTTTTAAACTTAAGGTAACAATGGTTCTAATTAGCATTTTCAGAACTTACAGTTCTGAAAGAAAACAGAGATACTTTGCTTATTATTCATATAATTTATGCTAAGAGGAATAAGCTCTGTCTGTGCTGACATTACATGGAGGGAAGCTGCCATGTTTAATAAGACAATGATGTGTTTTCATCTTTTCATGAATGCATCCAGCAAGTCTTCTTGCTTAGTTACAGGGCCGACGCACAGCGTGACTCACTTTGTTGGTCTTTTGAGTCATGCTTCCTGAGAGCGGATTATTAGTATGGTCTGTCATGCAATACTAATTCTCAAAAGTGACTTTTAAAAATTACTAATGTGATGCCAGCTTCATAGAAAGAATTTGGGAGGACTCCCTCTTTTTCGATTGTTCTGAATAGTTTGAGAAGAATTGGAGTCAGTTCTTCTTTAAATGTCTGGTAGAATTCAGCAGTGAATCCATCTGGTCCTGGGCTTTTCTTTGTTGGGAGGGCCTTTATTACTGTTTCAATTTCTGTCTCAGTTATGGGTCTGTTTAGGTTTTCGATGTCTTCCTGGTTCAATTTAGGTAGATTGCATGTGTCCAGGAATCTATCCATTTCTGATAGGTTTCCCTGTTTGCTGGCATACAAGTCCTTGTAGTAATTTCTGATGATTCTTTTTATTTCTGTGGTGTCTGTTGTTACGTTTCCTTTTTCATCTCTGATTTTATTGATTTGGGTCTTTTCTCTTCTTTTTTTAGTTAGTTGGGCCAATGGGATGTCAATTTTGTTTATTTTTTCAAAAAACCAGCTCCTCGTTTGGCTGATTTTTTGTAATTTTTTTTTGGATTCAATCCTGTTGATTTCTTCTCTGATTTTAATTATTTCTCTTCTCCTACTAGATTTGGGTCTGGTTTGCTGTAGATTTTCTAGATCCTTGAGGTGAATTGAAAGCTCATCTATTTGGTGCCTTTCCAATTTCTTGATGTAGGCACCTACTGATATAAACTTTCCTCTTATCACTGCTTTTGCTGTGTCCCATAAGTTTTGGTATGTTGTGCTGTTATCCTCATTTACTTCCAGAAAATTTTTGATTTCTCTTTTAATTTCTTCTATGACCCATTGTTCATTCAGGAACATGTTGTTCAATCTCCATGTGTTTGCATATGCTCTAGGGATTCCTGAGTTGCTAATTTCCAACTTCATTCCTTTATGGTCTGAGCTGCTAAGCCGGAAAAAGATGCAGCATTGAAAGAGAACTACAGACCAATATCCCTGATGAACATAGATGCAAAAATCCTCAATAAAATTCTCGCCAATAGAATGCAACAACACATCAGAAAGATCATCCACCCAGACCAAGTGGGATTTATCCCTGGTATGCAGGGATGGTTTAATGTGAGCAAAACAATCAATGTGATACACCACATTAACAGACTGCAGAAGAAAAACCATATGATTATCTCAATAGACGCCGAGAAAGCATTTGATAAAATACAACACCCTTTCATGATGAAAACTCTAAGCAAACTGGGTTTGGAAGGAACATTCCTCAATACAATCAAAGCAATCTATGAAAAACCCACAGCCAACATCCTATTGAATGGGGAAAAGTTGGAAGCATTTCCACTGAGATCTGGTACCAGACAGGGATGCCCACTCTCACCACTGCTATTCAATATAGTTCTGGAGGTTCTAGCCAGAGCTATTAGGCAAGAAAAAGAAATTAAAGGGATACAAATTGGGAAGGAAGAACTCAAACTATGCCTCTTTGCAGATGATATGATTCTTTATTTAGGGGACCCAAAGAACTCTACTAAGAGACTATTGGAACTCATAGACGAGTTTGGCAAAGTAGCAGGGTATAAAATCAATGCACAAAAATCAACAGCCTTTGTATACACAGACAATGCCATGGCTGAGGAAGAACTTCTAAGATCAATCCCATTCACAATAGCTACAAAAACAATCAAATACCTTAGAATAAACTTAACCAAGGACGTTAAGGATCTCTACGATGAAAATTACAAAACCGTGAAGAAAGAAATAGAAGAGGATACCAAGAAATCAAAAAATCTTCCATGCTCATGGATTGGAAGAATCAATATCATCAAAATGTCCATCCTCCCAAAAGCAATTTAGAGATTCAATGCAATACCAGTCAAGATACCGAAGACCTTCTTCTCAGATCTGGAAAAAATGATGCTGAAATTCATATGGAGACAGAGGAGACCTTGAATAGCTAAAGCAATTTTGTACAACAAAAACAAAGCTGGAGGCATCACAATACCAGATTTCAGGACATACTACAGGGCAGTTGTAAACAAAACAGCATGGTACTGGTACAGAAACAGATGGATAGACCAATGGAACAGAATTAAAACACCAGAAATCAATCCAAACATCTACAGCCAACTCATATTTGATCAAGGATCAAAAACCAATTCCTGGAGTAAGGATAGTCTATTCAATAAATGGTGCTGGGAAAATTGGATTTCCACATGCAGAATCATGAAGCAAGACCCCTACCTTTCACCTTACACAAAAATACACTCAACATGGATTAAAGACTTAAATCGACGATCTGACACCATCAAATTATTAGAGAGCATTGGAAAAACCCTGCAAGATATAGGTACCGGCAATGACTTCTTGGAAAACACCCCAGAAGCACAGGCAGTCAAAGCCAAAATTAACATTTGGGATTGAATCAAATTGAGAAGTTTCTGTACTGTAAAAGAAATAGTCAGGAAAGTGAAGAGGCAACCAACAGAATGGGAAAATATATTTGCAAACTATGCAACTGGTTGATAACCAGAATCTACAAAGAAATCAAGAAACTCCACAACATCAAAACAAACAACCCACTTAAGAAATGGGCCAAGGGCCTCAATAGACATTTTTCAAAAGAGGAAATCCAAATGGCCAACAGACACATGAAAAAAATGTTCAAGATCACTAGCAATCAGAGAAATGCAAATCAAAACCACAATGAGGTTTCACCTCACCCCAGTTAGAATGGCTCACATTCAGAAATCTACCAACAACAGATGCTGGAGAGGATGTGGGGAAAAAGGGACACTAATCCACTGTTGGTGGGAATACAAACTGGTTAAGCCACTATGGAAGTCAGTCTGGAGATTCCTCAGAAACCTGAATATAAACCTACCATTCAACACAGCCATCCCACTACTTGGAATTTACCCAAAGGAAATGAAATTGGCAAACAAACAAGCTGTCTGCACATTAATGTTTATTGCAACTCAATTCACAATAGCTAAGACCTGGAACCAACCCAAATGCCCATCAACAGTAGACTGTTTGAAGAAATTATGGGACATGTACTCTACAGAATACTATTCAGCAGTCAAAAACAATGAAACCCGGTCATGTGCAACAAGATGGAGTGTGGGGAGCAACTGGGAGCAACTCGGACTAGACTGAGTTGCTGGAATTAAGACTTATTCTTTGCATCTGCTCTCCCACAATATGGCGCTGAGAAGGGAGAAGCAGCTTCTACACAGCTGCCTCCAGTTCAACCAATAAACAGCAGAAGCTGCTCCTGATTGGAGGAGAGCAGCGTACTCAGCGTGTGGGTAGCAGAGTTGGGATTGGTGGAAGAGGACTATAAAGGAGGAGAGAGACAACATGCACCAGGAACATCTAAGGGGAACATCTATCTGAAGGAACACCTGTGCAGCCCCCGAGAGAGCCGGCCGGCGGTGTGCCGCTCCCCCGCGGAAGTGGGGAAAGTGGCAGGGGGAACCGCCCTTCCACGGAGGTGGAAGGGACGGTAGCCAACCTGGGAAGAACCAGCAGCAAACCCGGGGAGGGCCGAGCAGACAAAAGAACAGCGCAGGGTCCTGTGTCGTTCCTCCACGAAGACGGGGAGCAACAATGGAGGAATTTGGAAAACATCATGCTGAGTGAATTAAGCCTGTCCCAAAGGGACAAATATCATATGTTCTCCCTGATTGGCAACAACTAACTGAGCACCAAAGGGGAAACTTGTTGAAGTGAAATGGACACTATGAGAAACAGTGACTTGATCAGCTCTTGTCCTGACGGTTGATGTACAATGTAATACTTTATCCATTTTAGTACTTTTTTGTTTTAGTACCATTGGTTGAACTCTGTAATTAACACACAATTATTGTTAGGTGTTTAAATTTTAACTGAAAAGTGATCCCTGTTAGGAATTTGGAAAACATTATGCTGAGTGAAATAACCCAATCCCAAAGGGACAAATACCACTTGTTCTCCTTGATAGGTGACAGCTAACTGAGCACCAAAAAGGAAACCTGTTAAAATGAAATGAACACTATGAGAAATGGTGACTTGATCAGCCCTCACCCTGACTGTTGATGAGCAAATTAATATGTTATCCCTCTTAGTATTTTTTTTTGTTTGTTCTACTTAATACTTTTGGTTGAATACTGTAATCAATACACAATTCTTCTTAAGTGCTGAAACTTAACTGAAAAGTGATCACTGTTAAATATAAGAGTGGGAATAAGAGAGGGAAGAGATGTGCAATTTGGGACATGCTCAAGCTGACTTACCTCAAACGGTAGAGTTAGAAACATACCAGGGGATTCCAATTCAATCCCATCAGGATGCCATGTATCAATGCCATCTCACTAGTCCCAGTGATCAATTTCTGTTCACAATTGATTGTAATTATAGCACTAAGAACCAAAGGGATCGCATAAACAAGAATAGTGTCTGCAAATACTAGCTGATAGAATAAAAAAAGGAGAGAATGATCCAACATGGGAAGTGAGATACACAGCAGACTCATAGAATGGCAGATGTCCTAAACAGCACTCTGGCCTCAGAATGAGCCCTTAAGGCATGCGGATCTGGCTGAAAAACCCATCAGAGTATTTCAGGCATGGAAAGCCAAGACACTCTGGGGGAAAAAAAAAAAACCTAAATGAAAGATCTCCGCCAGTGAGATCCCAGTGGAAAGAACAGGTCATCAAAGAAGGAGGTACCTTTCTCTGAAGGGAGGAGAGAACTTCCACTTTGACCATAGCCTTGTCTAAATATGATCAGAGTCGGTGAACACAGGGGGCTTC
Source organism: Oryctolagus cuniculus (assembly GCF_964237555.1). Taxonomy (NCBI): domain Eukaryota; kingdom Metazoa; phylum Chordata; class Mammalia; order Lagomorpha; family Leporidae; genus Oryctolagus; species Oryctolagus cuniculus. The sequence goes on along the minus strand of NC_091432.1, from coordinate 175,320,293 downwards.
CATAGCCTTGGCAGCTCATGACAAGAGCCTAGGGTGATTACTGATGCCATAAACAAGAGTGTCAATTTGTTAAGTCAACCACAGGAGTCACTGTGCACTTAATCCTCATGTAGGATCTTTGTCCTTAGTGTGCTGTACATTAAGATTTAATGCTGTAACTAGTACTCAAACAGTATTTTTCACTTCATGTTTCTGTGTGGAAGCAAACTGTTGAAATCTTTACTTAATGTATGCTAAACTGATCTTCTGTATATAAAGAGAATCGAAAATGAATCTTGATGTGAATGGAAGGGGAGAGGGAGTGGATAAAGGGAGGGTTGTGGGTTGGAGGGACGTTATGGGGGGGAAACCATTGTAATCCATAAGCTGTACTTAGGAAATTTATATTCATTAAATAAAAGTTTAAAAAAATTACTAATGTGTAGCTCATTATGTATTAAAAATAAATTTGTTAACTAAATTTTCAGAATCAAAATATAGTGAAAAATATTTTTCAACCTGTTTTAAACTTCATGCCAAATGAATCTAATCTGGTAGAGATTTGTAGATTTGAGGCTGGCAAAGATTTGTCTTTTTGTTTTTTGGAATCTGCATGCTAGTAGTTAATACTGTTTATTGTGAGTGAGATATGTTCAAGTATTTTCTATATAAGAAATCATATTCCTCACAATCTTGAATTAGATGTAATTATCTTCTCAACAGATAAGAAAATGGAGGCAAAGGGAAACAAAACACCCTGGACAAAGTCAAACAATGAAAAGATGTTGGAGACATGAATTTATCCATACTGACTCTCAAATCTGTGCCTTTATCATGTTCTATTATCATAAAAGTGCTTGGAGGCCAGAGTAATGCTTAGAAATGACAAATAACAAAAGAAAGAGGCAGAAAGCATCACCAACAGATACATGCCAGAATCTAGATTATGCAGTTCATTTCTTTACCATTCTATTTTCCCTTTTAAATGATACCCAGTTGCCCACATTAGGAACCTAAGAATCTTAATGTTTTCTCTTTTCCTCACTTCTCAGCTTTGTTTATTAACCTGTGCTAATTTTCTCTTAGAAGTAGGTCTGGAGGCCAGTGCCACGGCTCAATAGGTTAATCCTCTGCCTTGCGGCGCCAGCACACCAGATTCTAGTCCCGGTCGGGGCACCGGATTCTGTCCCGGTTGCCCCTCTTTCAGGTCAGCTCTCTGCTGTGGCCAGGGAGTGCAGTGGAGGAGGCCTAAGTGCTTGGGCCCTGCACCCCATGGGAGACCAGGAGAAGCACCTGGCTCCTTCCTTCGGATCAGCGTGGTGCGCTGGCCGCAGAGCACTGGCCGCAGCGGCCATTGGAGGGTGAACCAATGGCAAAAGGAAGACCTTTCTCTCTGTCTCTCTCTCTCACTGTCCACTCTGCCTGTCAAAAAAAAAAAAAAAAAAAAGAAGTAGATCTGGAATGCATAAACATCTCAAGCTTCATTGTTCATTGAGCCATAAGAAGCTATGTAATAGAAAAAAGAATTGAACTTGATGCTTGAATGTGGGCCTGAAATTGAACCTATCACTGAATGATAACATCCACACTCCTCAGATTTTCCTTGAGATTGTCTATGGACTGGTTCCACTCTACGTTTCTAACTCTGCTATTTATTGTCTGAAGTAGATACAGACTTGTTTTAGACAGTAGAATTCATAGTTAGAGGTGGATCAAAGCAACTAAAACAAAACTTAATTGATGTCCAAGTTAGGAAAAGTATGGGTCCTAGAAAGAAGCTGGTAAATAACCAAAGGAAAAAGTCTTAATGATGGTGAGTGAAATCCAGAAGATGATAGGTGGACAGAGAGTAGACAGAGAACGTACATTGTCCATGGCTGGTGGAAGGTGTGAAGAATGGTAGATTGCTCTAAAAGGACAAGAATGAATCACAAACTGACTTCACTTATTTTTATTTCTAGAATTCAATACCGCTGTGCATTCATCACAGGCATTTTATCAACCCTGCACAGAATGCTTCTACTCCCCATGCCCATGTGGACTCCATTCAAAGAGTAGCTTCCAGTCTCAGCTCTATTAATTTACACATTTGTCAGGACACTCTGAACCCCTTTGTCATATAGTCTTCTCTAAAGATAAACCCTGCCTGCCTATTTTCCCTGAACACTTTTCCTGTACCCAAATACTGTGTTATTGTAGACAATTCATATTATATAGTTCAAATCACTTGTTTCTTTCACTTTTTTTATTGTGAATTTTACTTCCAGCAAACTTTAATTTTCTTAAGACTCACATGTGTGTAGGGAGAAAGAACTTGCTTTTTCTCCATATTCTTCCTCTGTCTCTAGAGGAAAATGCTAATTTAATGGGGTCATATTCTACAGCAGGATCCATGTTGTAGTTCCTAGAGTAATTAGCGATAGTAAATTAGGGATAAGCTCTGACAATATTTTATTTCTTCTGTTTATTTAGCTTTGATTCCTCTCAAAGTAGATAGAGCCTGAGACATAGGCCAAATAAAAGTAAAAAGAATATTTTTACAGATTAGGAAGGAGACATATGAAGATGAAAAACAAGGAAGGAAAAATAATCAATACAGAGATGCATTATCAGGTTGGCCAACAGAATGGTGTCTAGTCCTTGACTCAGTGCAACTTTTTGTGAAACTTAATGAGATGTTCACCTAGGAAGTGTCACTGAAGGGGAAAATAAGAGAAGCATACACCCAAATGGTCCCCCCATTTTCCGTTATTGAAGGCAGCCACATGTCTATTCCATACACTGTCATGTGAGCTCTGGACAGTTTAGGAAAATGGCTCTATTCAGCCAATATGAGAAAATCCTGTGAAAACACAGTGAGGAGCCAGGGGTATGATATAAGAATTTTAAGAGTTGGGCCTGATAAAAAGGCACTAACAGTTTGCACTTAGGCAGAATACTTCCAACCTTTGGATCTGTTCTCTATAGAAGTGGCTACAAAAATAAGTGTGGCATGAAGGATTCGAAGTTGTGTATGAAAGAATCTCTTTAAACCACATGAGATAATTTCTGTAAGAGGATTCAGTTGGTACTTCTGCGCAAGCTGAGCAAGCTCAAAGAGCTATTTGGGTTTTCTTTTTTGCTTTATATCCCCAATATGTGGAGTTTACAAAGGACTGTGTGAATCCTTGCAACATTACTGTCTAGGTCTCACTTTTTTCTGTTTAATGCATCACAGCTCAGTCATATCTTTGGCTCAGTGCTTATCTTGTGGTAAGATTCTGATTTCTTATAGGAGAATGTGAGCATTCGCTTCTCCTTTGAACATAAATCACAGCATTTAGTGTGTTCCGCAGTTGGAGTTTCCAATGCTAAAGTAAAAATATTATGGCAAGTTATTCTCCTTTTGTTTTGTGATGTGTATATGCATCCCTTGCCTAGTTACTAGAAAGAATGCCAGAGTCAAGATAAAATATGCTATTATTGGCTCCATGCATGTAAATATATAGTGCCTCAAATTTTGCTAGGATTTGTTAATTAATTAATTAAATTACTTATTTTTGTATCTAAGGATGACCATAATTCCCCCCCCCCATATATTTGCTCACTTGTGTGCACATGCACTCGCTGTCCCTCTCTCTCTCTCTCTCTCTCTCTCTCTCTCTCTCACACACACACACACACACACACACACACAGGATATATTGAAAACAAAGGCTTGAATTGACAGGATAGGTTTTAGAGGTATGACCTTATAATTAAGGATCATATTGAGAAAGGAAATATCAAAGTGTCACCTTTATATATTTAGTCTTTTCTTTTTAAAGATTTATTTTATTTATTTGAAAGAATTACAGAGAGAGGTAGAGACAGAGAGGTCTTCCATCCGCTGGCTCATCCCCTAGATGGCCACAATGGCCGGAGCTAAGCCGATCAGAAGCCAGGAGCCAGGAGCTTCTTCTGGGTCTCCCATGTGGGTGCAGGGGCCCAAGGACTTAGGCTATCCTCTACTGCTATCCCAGGCTGTAGCAAAGAGCTGGATCGGAAGAGGAGCAGTTGGGACTAGAACTGGCGCCCATATGGGATGCCAGAGCTTCAGGCCAGGGCATTAACCTGCTGCGCCACAGCGCTGGCCCTTATTTACTTATTCTTAATAAAAGATGATGATTATATAACCATGTTATAGATAGACACCCTAAGAACATCATACATAAAGAAAATTCAGTGTTCCATAAGATGATATTTATAATAGAATTACAGTCTAGCAATAACATTTATTCAGGTACAATTGGCCAAATTGAGCAGCATATACAATAAAACTGAGCTCCACATACAAAATCAGTTTTTATAAGCCATAGGCAATTTTCCCACTTTCAGAATAAACAAAGTATACAATATTTTTCTAGATACTCATTTAAGACTTTACCTTAGGGACTGTAATTGCTACTTACTCTCCTAATAAAAGCATTTAATAGCCAGATTGGGCAAATGAATTGTGTTTAAAATGCCATTACATTTTTAATAAGGGAGTGAGGTGATTAGAAAAGTACATTTGCAGGGGCCAGCGCTGTGGCATAGTGGGTAAAGCTGCCACCAGCTGTGTCGGCATCCCATATGGGTGCCAGTTCTAGTCCCAACTGCTCCTCTTCCAATCCAGCTCTCTGCTATGGCCTGGGAAAACTTAAAGAACAGAGACTTATTATATGCCTTCTACCCCACACGCACATAGCTTCGACAATATCAACCTCCTTACTATAGTGGTATGTTACCACCCACTCCATAGTTTACACTAAGATTCACTCTTGGTATTGTCCTGTCTATGGTTATGGACAAATGTACAGTTACAGGATTCCACCACTGTACTATTATACAGAGTAGTTTCACTGCCCTAAAAGAGCCTGTTCTCTGTCTTTTTAATCTATTCCTTTCCCTCTTACCCCTGGCTACCACTGATCTACTGTCTCCATAGCTTTGGCTTCTCTAGAATGTCATATAATTGTATCATACCATATGTCACATTTTCAGATTGACTTCTTTCACTTAACAATATAAAAATACGTTTCCATCCTGACAGGATATCTATTTCATGTTTGTTAAAGATTGAATAATATTCTGTTGTCTGGATCTACAAATCAAAATAGCTGATTTATCCATTCATTTATTGAGAGCCATCTTGGTTGCTCCAAGTTTTGTCAATTATGAGAAACGCAACCGTAAACATGGACTTTCAGGGTATTTTAGATTGACATGAGTTTTACCTTCATTGTGTAAATGTCATAGAGTACAATTGTTGTATGATAACAATAAGTTCAGTTTGCAAAAAACAATGAAACTGTCTTTCAAAGAGGCTGCTACGTTTTGAATATCCTCTTGAAATAAGAGTTCCCATCCCATTGCTCCACATTTGGTGCTGTCAGTGTTTGGGATTTTGGTTATTCTAGCATGTATGAAGTAGTATCTCACTGTTGCTTTAATTTGTGCTTTCCTGATAACATAGTACAGTGCATATTATCATATGTTTATTTGCCATCTCTGTATCTTCTTTGGATAACTGCCTTTTCAGATCTTTGGCATATCTTTCAACTGAATTTTATTTTTCTTATTACTGTGTGTTAAGGGAAGTTTTAATACTTCGTATAACAATAATTTATCTGACATGTCGTTTTGCAAATATTTCCCCTCAGTCTGTGGCATATCTTTTCATTCTCTTACTGGTGCCTTTTGCAAAGTTGAAGGTTTTAAATTTTAATGCAGTCCAGATTATCACTTATTTCTTTCATGTATGGTGTCTTTGTTGTTACATCTCAAATGTCACTGATAATATTCCATTGTGTAGGTGCACCACATTTTTGAAATCCATTCATTAGTTTGTAGACACTTAAATTGTTCCATTTCCTGGATGTTGTTAATAGTGCTTCAATAAACATAGAAGTGCAGATGTCTTTCAACCAACTGATTTCATTTACTTTGGATGTATAGCTAATAGTAAGATTACTGAATTAATGGTAGTTTTAATTTTATTTTCATTTTGGAACCTAAATATCATGAAGTTTTGTGATTTTTGTACTTTACATTTAGCTCTATTCTTAGGGAATGAGTGTTGTATAGGTGTAATGATGAAGGATTGAATGAGATTAGATAGTAATCCCAAGATTCTCCAGGAAGGTCTCTCTGAAAGATAATATTAAAAGGAGACCTGTATGAAGCGAGAGACCAGGTAATGGTAATGTTTGTGAGAAATGCAATCTCAGACTGAAAAAAACAGCAAGGTAAAAATTTGAGGCTGGAATATAGTTGTTGTGTTTGAAGAATTATGAAGAGGCCAATAACATGATTGTATGTATGGTTTTGCAGAATAATTCTTAGTGAAATAAGAAAATGTTTGTGACAAATAGTTAAATAAAAAGGAAAACTATAGTGTTCATCATGTTATACACAACAATTTCTTAGTAAAAAGAAAATAAAATCATAGCAAAATAAGTGTGTTAAGCACATAAATTTAAAGATATATAGACACATGTATATTAATATGTATATTTATAGCTATAAATAGGCATCAATATGTATGTATATATATACATGCAGTATACAGAATACATATTTTTATTTGAGCATGTAATTTTTTGTTTATTATTTTTTTATGTTGCATGTCTTAAAATTGATCAATTTAACACACTGGAACTTTAAAAGTTTTGTTCTAGTAAGTCATCTAAACTCTGCTTTGATTTTTACAAGTGGCATTCATATAATATCAAAGGTAGAGTTAGAACATAGAGATACGAACATAGAATCAATTGAACAATTTAAAGTTATGTAATACAAAAACTCAAATGAACTTGCTGAGAGAGGTATAGAATAAACAAGTCTATAAATTAGAGAAATTATTTATTAAAAAAACAATCAAACAAGGAATTGTCAACAATGTAGCGAACCAAGTAGAGAATGGTCTGGAGCTTTAGCAATGGAGAAGTTGTATGTAGCATTTTGATTGATAATCATTCAGAAACTTAACATGATTGCTGGCAGTGCTTAATACGAATGCAAAGTTAATGAAACATTTAGCAGAAATTTAACATCCATTCATCATTAAGTGTTATCTTCAATCAAAAGTATCTTTAAAAGAACTTATGTGGATCAAAATGATAGGTGTCCTCAAGCAAGGGTTAAATCTTCAATATTCTAAGGACAATCAAATAAATGTATTTCTTTTATTCACACACGTAAGGTTGGATTATGGAAAAATAAGAAAAGCTTTAGTCTTAGAGAGAGAGCTTTTTATCAATCAAGCCAGAAGCAGCAGCAGAATGTTTTGAGTGTTATTTGCTTGACTTAATACCAATCAGATTTGCATAAAAGAGAGACATAGGCATTTATGTGTAATCAGGATGCCTTAGAGTCAGGATGCAACTTTCAAAAATGGAATTTTATTTTATAGTAAAAATGGACAACTGGCAGTTAAATGGTCCAGACTCCTTTCTGCTTTTGCCATTAGTTTTGTTTATCACCTGAGGCATAACAATTTTATTTTCTGTTAAATGAGGTGAGTAGCACTAGCCTCTGCCATGAAGAGAGGAAATAGTGCTGACCATTCAATCCTGTAACATGTATCAGTGAAAAATTATTTTTTTATTTTATAAATCATGCAATTTTATGTAGTTGCTGTATTTTCCTATCTCCAATATGGCTATGGCCTTTCTAATAATAAGAATATCCATCTTCATAGCTACTCAGAGGAGATGCATGCAAGATAATAAATAAATATTTGTGTGGAATATATACCATGCTATAAATGTTTCCATATTTTCTCCACTAGTATGACTTTTATTTGCTTTTTTGTACTTTATGAATTTTGCACATTATATGTATATCACTTAATGTATTCATAAAACCATCTTAAAGGTAACACAGATGCAGATGTATCTTGCAAACTGAGTGTGTAATAAAGACACAGATGCTACCACATTTCTGCCCATGCTATTTTAATCTGTTCACAAGGTATGCAGCTGTTGGTTCTTGGCTAAACCTCACTATCGCAGAGTTATACTTTCACATTCAGTCCCAATATTAGAACCATGCAGTTCCTGTGTTTTTTCCAGTAATGTGCAAATGCCCATACCCTTACAATTTTATGGCCTGGGGTTTGCTTCTTGTCTTTACACTTATTGTGCAACACAGCCATTCTAGGATTTTTTTCTATCATCTCTAATATGTAACTGATAATTTTAAGGATTTTTTAAAAAGATTTATTTTATTTATTTGAAAGACAGCGTTACAGAGAGAGGTAGAGACAGAGAGAGAGGTCTTCCATCTGCTGGTTCACTCTCCAGATGGCCACAACAGCCAGAGCTGCGCTGATCCGAAGCCAGGAGCCAGGAGCTTCTTCCAGGTTTCCCATGTGGGTGCAGGGGCCCAAGGACCTGGACCTTCTTCTACTGCTTTCCCAGACCATAGCAGAGAGCTGGATCAGAAGTGGAGCAGCCCAGACTCAAACCAGTGCCCATATGGGATGCCGGCGCTTTAGGGCAGGGCTTTAACCTGCTGCGCCACAGCGCCAGCCCCAAATTTAAGGATTTTTTCTGAGGAATAAATAAACTAGATTATGTGAAATCAGTTTTTAAAATATAAAACACTGCCCGGATGTGTTGGTAACAAACATGCAAAATATAAAACTTGTGATTTGTTACTTTGTTCACAGATTTTTACCATATTATGCAGGATTAAGAAGTAGCAGGTAAGGACCATTATAATATGTGCTTTTATAATCTACTTAATGAAATAATATTTGTGATAGAATAATAGGAATAATGTATCTGAGAACAGTATATGAAGAGAAAATATTCAACAATAGTAGAAGGGAAATCATTTAACAGTCAATGTTCTACAGACAATAGTTGGGGCATTAAGTGTGGTGAAAAGCTGTTAAAAAGAGAAATGGGCTTTGGGTTGAAAGGAACCTGAATTGTACCTTGAGGCCTCATATTTGAAGACTTGCAGGCAAATGAAGACTTCAAATAATCATAGTTATACAGTGTGACAATTGGGCTTCTCAATCATTCATGTCTAGGTTAAAGTAGTAAGACTTACTTTTGAGAAGTATGTGGTTCTCAGTTGGAAACCTACCTTCTGCACGATTCAGAAACCTATCTTTGGAAATGGACATTATCATGCAGCAAGTTAAGCTACCATTTGGGCTCTCACTACTCATAACTAAGTGTTAGTTCATGTTCCCACTCCTCTATTTCAGATCCAGTTTCCTGTTAATCTACTTGGAAGGCAGCAGATGATGGCTCAAGTACTTCGGTTCCTGCAACCCACTTTGGAGATGAAGATGAAAGTCCTGGCTCCTGGCTTCAGCCTGGCTCAGCCCTGGCTGTTGTGGTGATTCAGTGAGTAAACCAGAGAATGGAAGATCTAGCTAGCTAGCTAGCAAGCGAGCTTCCTCTCTTCTCTTTCTTTGCCTTTCAAATAAATGAGTAAATCTTTTTATAAACTTATCTGTTTCCGAAAAGATTTTATTTCAACAGATGAGATTAAGATATCAAAAATAATGAAATAAGGTATTTTATAAAGATAAATTCTACTTATATCCCTTTAATCTGGGAGTTGAATCAAGGAAGTCAAGCTTAGGAGAAATCTATGCAAGAAAAAGAAGAAAAGGGAAGAAACAAAATCTTTCCATTATATTTCACGAAGGATAATGTATCAGGCTTATGACATTTACAACTAAAAGTGGAATAAAATATCTGTCCTACATACCTGAAAAGTGAATAAGGAGCAATAGAATATATGCAGAGATTCTTCTTTTACCTGTTCTGTAGTTGAATGCAAGATGTCAAAGTGCGGATTGGTTTGAGACACAAAACAAAATCATGACTGAGTGGGGTATACAAATATGGAAGACATGTCAACTGAGAAAAAATTTTGGGCTGTTGGAATCTTATTTTCTATAAGATACAGTCTGAAGACATAGTGATGATATCTCTATGTTGAAAGGAGATGGACAAGAACAAAACAAGAAGAGCTATATTTACTAGGTGTTTTAAACCTGAAATCTATGAATTATTGTTTAAATCAGCTTTTTGCTTTGCAATATAATCTAGTCTGGAATTGTCTACTTTTTTCAATTCATTACAGATTGCCAAATAACTTTGTTGGACAACTATATTCTTTCTTATCTGGTTCAATTCCAGTTCCACATGATTCAGCAACACCGGAGTTGATAGAATGGTGTCTCATAACCCTGGCTACAATGCAAAGTACAGAATGGCCATGCACAATAAATATTGAAGGCTTTAACATGACACTATAATAAATGCCCCTTTCTACTTCCTCTCTTGTTAGACATTTCTGTCCTCATTTCAAACTTCTTGTTTTCCATGCAAGTTGAATACCTACAGTCATTTAATCATTGTCCCTTCACAGTCTTATAGACTGCTATTATTTATACTTTCACATACAGTTTAATTTAGGAATATATTTTCAAGATTTATTTACACAGTGCATCAAGTTTTAAATAAAGCATTCAGTGAATTATAAATTATATCTATAATATTCAAGTTATATCACTAATTCATTTGATTTGTCACTGATAGATGAATTGCACTATTATATTCTCCAGTCTTAGAGCTGATTTGAATCTCTATTTCAACTTATTGACATAAGGATCTTTACTAAGAATAGCAGTTTGTTTATAATAATTGGGTTTATATGTTGATCTATAGTCTTCCTATTCCTAACCATGTCCTATACTCCAAGGTCACATTCAGAACTAGCATGGCTGATATAAACCCATACTGTCAAAATTTATTTTGCTACTGTCATCCATGCATCCATTTATTTATTCATTTAACCTACATGTGCATGCACATTCATTTGGAGCCCACTATGTTCCGTGTTGGCATCTGTCTCTGAGTGTACAGAGAGTTATCATGGACCCTGTTGTCATATACACTGCTAATATAGACAGATGGGACTGGTGATAAACCTGGTATATTGGCTCCCACCTTAACTCATGTGCGTTAGAGGGATCTCCTCAGAACACCTTTGGCTCTGGACCTTCTCCTATGGAGACTGCAGGGCTGAATATATAAAAACATTATTCTCAATATGAGTATTTACCTTGAGATAATTCTTAGGATACCTGGGACCCTTGTCTTTTCCTTATAAAATGATGCCAAATCTGTGGATAGCACCTGTTGGAGCCTCTTCTCTAGATGTAACCTCTGAGTGTTCTCTAAGTATCCTGGTCCTGTTCATGTTCCTAAGCCTTGAGTGTGTACACAGGTCACAGATCTGCACTAGTGGTTCCTGTGGTATTAGAAATTTGGATATAGAAAATGAAAAAGGATGATAATGGCCTCATGGGCTTTATTTATTTTCTTGTTCCTATTAATGTTAATAAATAATAGGACCTATAAATAGATATAAAAGTAACAAAATGCTAATATGATGTGAACAAGGGTTTATTCCAAGCTGGCCTGTGGTAACTCTAAGCTTATTTCCAGGAATGACTAGAAGTTAGGTCAAGGAAGGGATTTTGGCCTCATAGGGATCAAAACGCACAAATAGTGGTTCATGGTATGCTGTGTAAACTCCAAGACTTCTCTGGAGGCACCCTGTAACTTCTTGTCTCCACTGGTCACTAAAGTCATACTGATGAATAGTCTGAAATTGGTTGAAGAGATCATAAAGCCTGGTTGTAGCTTTGTGGCCAATAAAGAACAAAGATGTCTTAGTAACGTATTCCTTGAGACAGAAGTCTTTTATGGACTTGGTAACATGACTTGAAGGTGAGGAACATACAGAGCAACTGAAGAAGAGCATTTCAGGCTGCACATCTCCCTCACTCTGAGGTTTACCTATGCTTTGCTTTTTCTTAGGAG